>NC_073302.1:438230353-438524003 GCF_027595985.1 Sorex araneus | reverse complement strand
AAAGGATTGTTTAAGAATCAATTACCAAATGTTGAAAGCCATCACTGAGGCACTCTAAGTGTGGAATATTGTTAATGCATTGACTAGTAATATTATGATGAATATTCTCCATTGTTCTCTTTCTCAACTGAGCTTTTTCGTTTTGGGGTTTGGGCAAGTTTATTTTGGATTGGGGGCCTAACCCAGTAGTGTTCAGGGATTACTCCTGGTACTTGAGGGACCATACGAAGTCCTGGGAATTGAACCCAAGTCGGCCATGCGGATGGCAAGTTCCTTACCCAGTGTACTATTGCTTCCGGGACCTCTTTCCTGAGTTTTCAAGTTCACTTTGTTACCCTCTATACTTTCTACAATCTCAATATGTCCATCAGAAACCATACACATTTACATAATGAGGACCAATGCATTGAGATGCACCGGAAATTGGGATTAAAAGGGAATGAAAGGAGGCAGAGAGATGATAAGGCACTAGCTTTGCCTACGGGCAACCCAGGTTCAATCCCCAGCATCCCGTATCCCTGAGCCCCCCCAGGAGTGATTCCTGAGTGTAAAGTCAGGAATAACCCCAACATTGCAGGCCCAATTTTTCTTTTTCTTTTTTTTTTTAAGTGAACAAACATAGATCTGGGAAATAGGATAGGAGTTAGGATGCAGGCCTTGGTGTTTGGTCCCCCGCACTTTGTGGCCCACAAAGCAGCTCCTAATGGGGCCTGGAGGCTCCCAGCACCCTGCTGTGACCCTGGGGGTCCCTAGCACCACTGTATCTGAGCCTGAGCAGCACTGTATCCACAAGCCCTTGCACTGGACCTCTAGCCCATTGTCTGAGCAATATTGGGAATGGTCCCTGGACCCCCTGAGCACCACTTGGGGGCCCCTGAAAATAAAAGTTTTATCTAACAAATAGAAAATGGGGCGATTTCTCAAAGGGGTGGTGCATAGGGGTGAACTCTGCAGGGCCCCCCGTGTTCATTCCCCAGCGCCACACGGACCCCTGCACAGTCCCAGGTGCGGTCCCAAACAGAGTGTCGGGAGGAAGCATTGCCAGGCGCGGCCCCCAGGTAAAGGTGACACCAAAACACTGCTAGTTAAATCTGTTTGATTTTGTTTGTCTGGGGGTGCTCAGAGCTTACCACTGGCTCCCTTCTCAGAGATCACCCCTGGCAGTGCTTAGGGGACTCTATGTGGTGTTGGGGGTAGAACCCAGGTGGGCCGCATGCAAGGTAGGTGCTTACTTTCTCTCTCCAGTCCCTAAAATGCTCTTTTGTTTAATGTACATGTAGATAGCCCTGACTGTGTAGAGACTTGTTACATATTTTACAATGTCAACCCATTTCACCCTTATAATAGTTTGATGCCATGGTTTCTATTATTATCCCAACTTTCCAGGGGAGAAAACTGAGGGACAGAGACATTCCATAACTTGTCTGTTTACACAGCTAGTGAACATTCATTAGGATTTAAATCTGAGAGCCTGGGTGCACTTTATTATTTGCTTTTCATCTTTGTAGAAAAGGAAGAATCTAAGATCAACTTTTTTATTTGTTGACAGGGGTAGCTTACCTGGCTTTATGCTCAAGGATCACTCCTGGTGGGACTCGGGGGCCAGATTTATGGTGCTGGGGATTAAACCCAGGCCGGCTGTGTGCAAGGCAAGCACCTTAGCCCTGGTACGATCTCTCCTGCCCAAAACCCAGGACTATCCTAGGCTTTCACACCTCCCAAGTTCATCAATACTTTCATCTCCATTAGTGCTTTTGAAAACAATCATAGAAAGAGTATTTATAGGGCACTTAAATACCTGAAACTATTCACTTAGTCCTCTTTATATAAAGTATATGCTATTAGCATTGCCATTTCACAGATGAAGAAAGGAAGGCTTAAAAGGAAAGCTTGTGCAAAGCTTCGTGGGCATCAAGAAGTGGATCTGGGCTGCTGGTCCAGGTGGTTTGATTATCAAACTTTGACATTTAATCACAGCCCTCCCCTCTCTCCCTAGCTCTGTGGGCGAGGTATTAGCATGCAATTAGTATTGATAAGTCACATGAGTACTTACTCAGAATCTATTCAGAGGATACTGACCACCGGCCCCATTAGCTATCAGAGTGAAGGTAGGATAATTAAGCCTCAGAGCGCCATCAGGAGTGATCCCTGAGCTCAGCGCCCTGAAAACCTCTGGGTGTTGCCCAAAGAGAGAGAGAGAGAGAGAGAGAGAGAGAGAGAGAGAGAGAGAGAGAGAAACGTGGCCAAGATGCTGTAAATGCTTCCTAATGAAAAACATTCCTTTAATCAATAAAAATCTAGTAGTTCTTGCAAAATAATAGTATCAACAGAAAAAAAATACATATAAATCTTAGGTTTGAAAGGTAGAATATCTGAAACAAAAGTCACTGGATGAATGGTCCAGTAGGTGGATGGAGGGCAGGGCGATAGTACAGTGGGTAATAGAAATCATCCAGTCTGGGAGGTAGAAATGAATAGAACGTTATCAAATAATCAAGAACTTGTGTCGTTATCAAATAATCAAGAACTGGAGCCCTAAAAGCATGGAGGGAAAAGTAGTACAGGGAATATTTGAAGAAATGACAGCCAAAATTTCTTCTAATTTACTGAACAGCATATATCGATTCAAGAAGCTTGGGGAATTCCATGCAGAATAAACACAAAGAAAATCAATCCTAGATGCACCAAAATCAAACTTCTGAATATCAATGATTTTTGTTCTTAACTCTGAACTGCAGTCAGTGGGAACTGGCACAGTATGGGAGCTACTGCTCGAATAACTGATTTCTCAGGAGAAGTCATGGAGCCCGAAAGACAGTAACATTTAAGGGGACTCTCCCAAGGCTACTCCCTGCAGTGCTCAGCCCGCTGGGCCTGCTGGCCCCATGCTCCGGCCCTATGATGAGGTGCTGCTCAGGCCCAGTGAAGCTGGGGTGGAGGTGGGGGCAGGGCCACCACTGGCAATGCTCAGGGGCTATACTCGTTGTCCAACTCAAGCCCTTGCCCATGCAAGACATGTGCCGGGACCCCTACACCAGCTCCCCAAACCGTGGAATAACATTAAGAAAAAGGAGTGTTACGCCAGGCTCCCAGACATTGAAATGATGTTCTCATGTGAAGGAAAATCCGAGAACTCTCCAGCAGGACCTGCTCTTGAAGAAGCGAGGAAAGGAAGTGATCAGGCCGAAAGGAAATGATACCAGAGGGACAGAGGAACCCCAGAAAAAGAGAACAGAAGAACATCCGTGGTAAATAGCTAGAGAAATAGAACAGACTCCTTCTTGCCTTATTTAAAACACACGTGACTGTTGGGAACAAAGACGGCGGCATTCTCTGCTGCAGTTCCCAATGTCTGCAGATGCAGGATTTCCTTCGATTGTTACACGGAGCCCAGTTCTACTTGGCTTTAAATGAAGTGAAGAGTTGGGCAAGACACAGAGAACCCAGAAAGGGCACCAGCTTTTGGTCACTTGCTTTCCTGGTATCAACCAGCAGGGTGCTGCTGCATCTGTTCGCCAAACATGTCCACTGTAAAATATGTTCACGGTGGGCTGGCGAGATGGGAGAAAATTTGCATCTGGCCAATCTGAGTTCGATCTCCAGCACCACATATGGTCCCCATAGCACTTCCAGGAATGCTCCCTGAACCAAGAGCCAGAGGAAGTCCTGAGCAGCAGTGAGTATGGCCCTAAATGCTCCAGTAAGTAAATTAAAAATATGAGCATGTAAGGGGAAGTGTATTTAAGCTATTTTAATAAAGAGATCATTTTTTTCCTATATCGCTAGTTTTATTTCTGCTTTATTTACCAACCTTACCTGAAATGATCTATGAGATTGGACTAATAGCAACAAGAAAAGATACAGGTCATTTGTTGGAGTTTGTGCCTCCAGAGGAGAATTTTGCTTCTCTATATCCATTATTTAAAGTCATGTAAGTATCTGTGTGCATATGAAAATGAGACAATTGCCCCAATAAGTGACAAGTATAAAGCTCTTTCTCTGCAATTAGCTCTCACAAAAGCGTATCAGGAAATCGTAATTAATCCTGAACAATTGTGCTAATTCTCTAGTTAGCACATGTGGAAAAGACTTAGAAATTATTAGTGTAAAATACAGCACCAGTGATCTCCAAACTTTAGAGGAGGAATTATCTCACAGAATTTGCAACACAGGGCATGAGCGGAAGGTCTCAGGAACTTTGCTGGTGATGAGGTACCTGTGTACCCCAAGATCATAAACGTCAGCACCACCGGAAACATGTCACCTTAGCTATGATAAATTGCAAAAAAAGTAGAATGTGTAAAACCGTGGGCTCCCTGCGTCTGCCCAGAGAACATCTGAAAACGTTCATCGTAAAAGAATGGCTGCATGCATCAGCTGTCGCCATCGCTGCCAGTGTATTCGCTTTGTTGGCGCTTCTCTGTTTGGGGGCACACCCAAAGTGCTCAGGGCTGCTCCCGCAAGGAGCTCCTGACACTGCCAGTGGGGCCAAGTAATGCCAGGGCCTGTCCCATCCTTTGGCACACAGAGCACCTGCTCCACTCTTCGGGCATCTCCTGACGTTTTAGAATAGAACCGTTTTTCCCCAATGTGAGTGTGTGACAGATTGTGAACAAATAGACGAGACGAAGGGGTGCTGCATACAAGAAGAAAAGGTGCTTCTTAGTAGCGGGAAGGTCACTGCCACCTTCGCTGTGGCTCCAGTCTAGTCTGCCCCCAGGATTCTGCCTCACTCTACTGCTTTCATGTTTTGAAGCTTTTTCTCCACCATCTCTCATATTACTCCACAACAACATATTTATGAGTTATGAGTTGAATTTCCCACTCCCTTTTCCTTCCATTTTATCAAGGTCGAGGTTGTTGGGGAATGACTGGGCACTGGATGAGGTGCCCGTGACGGGCTGCACGGGGGGGGGGGGGGGGGCTCGGTGCTCACACTGGGGTCACACAAACAATCTTGGTTGTGGTGTTCACACACTGGCCCACTGGGGCCTGTTCCTCTTTTGTTGTATTGCTTGCCGGTGCTCATGTGTTTTCAATTGGAGCACGTGCACACACACACACACACACACGCACACATGCACACACACTCACACTTGCTCACACACACTCACATGTGCACGCACACACACACACAGCAGCTCTGCTCTAGCACACACAGCTCACATGCAGCGGGCTTCGCTCTGGTGCCCATGGCTGGCATGCAGCTGGCTCCCGTAAGGCCCCATTAATGGTAGGGCGGGGCCCAGACAGCTGAGTGGCCGGGACCAGACTCGTGCACTCAAGATCGGACTCTCACCCTCAGGCTGGCAAGGCATGTCCTTTTTCCCTTTTCTTTTCTTTTTTCCTAACCTCTGTGACTAAAAAGCCACTATATGTTTAAAACACACACACACATACACACACACACACACACACACACACACACACACACACACACACACACACACTGAAGTACGGGTAGGGTGCTTATCTTTCATGAAACTGACCCATCGCTGCAATCCCACATGGTCCCCAGCCCTGCCAGGAATAATCCCTGAGCACAGGGCCTGGGGTAAGCCCTGAGCACAGAGCCAGGAGTAATCCCTGAGCACTACCAGGTATGGCCCCCAAACAAATAAAACATTATTTTTTCCTTTGGGTTGAGTTATTGCAAAAAATTTTTTATGCGCAAATGATCAAAACAACATAAATATATCATGAATGTTGATGAATGCTTATAAACAAAACTTAACATATTTCTTGACAGATGAAGTTTTCCCCATTTGCTTGACATATCCATGCGTGACTGTTATTATTGCTTAAATGAGACAGTATAAATTCTATTTCTGTTTTCATTTATATGGATGGAAGCAGAGTCACTTTGTTCACAGGAGTAAGTAGATGGGAATGGGGAGAGCTCGATATCACACAATCTTCTGCTTCTTTGAAGTTGTTTTAAGTTATCTAACGAAAATCACAAAACAATGTATCACTAAAATTGTTTGCAATGACCTGTCAGCTGGCTGGTTCCTTTTAGAAAGCAGAGTTTGTTCTCAACATGACTTCACATAATACATTGAGGGGAGAGAGTGATGTGTCAGGGGTTAAGCACTTGCCTTGCACCTCACAAACCTGGGTTCAAATTCCCAGCATTCCTACAGTCCCCTGAGCACCACCAGGAGTCACTTCTGAGCACAGAGCCAGCAATAATCTCTGAGCACTGCTAGGTGTGAACAATCCCTACTCCCTCTTCCCCTGCGCAAATAATAACATATTGACCTGGAACAGTAACTGTCTATTCAAGTTTCCTATATGGATGCAAGGAAAAAAGTCTCTTCTTGCCTACTTACAGGAGCCTCAATTGAATAGGGAAATACACAAGGAAGAACTTGGCATTACAAGGAAAAACAGAAAAAGGTCATTTTCATGACTTAAAAATAACTTTATAGGGACTGGAAGGATAGTTAAAGGGTTTGTTAAAACACCTGGCTTGCATGCAGTGAATCCTTGTTCAAACCTCAGCACTGCATTTGGTTCCCCACGCATCACTAGAAGGGATCCCTGAGCACAGAGTCAGGAGAAAGCACTGAGCATCACTGGGTGAGCTGAATCCCTCCCCCCCAAATAAACTTATAAAGAACAAATGAAGTAAATGCTTTTAAAAACCGATCAGCAGCTAGCATACAATTTTAACTTTGAATGTTAAAAGATCAAGTATTAAAGAAACATTGTAGAAAATGAAAAAAAAGGTCAAGATTGAAGCATGTACAATTTGATCGAATAGCCCGGCAAGCTACCGAGAGTATCGTGCCTGCACGGCAGAGCCTGGCAAGATACTCATGGCGAATTGGATATGCCAAAAACAGTAACAATAAGTCTCACAATGACAGATGTTACTGGTGCCCGCTCGAACAAATCGATGAGTAAGGGATGACAGTGACAGTGACAGTGTACGAAACAAACTGGGCTATGTTGCAGTATCAAACAACAAAACTGTATGACTTAACAAAGATTTTCTTTTGACCCTTCCCAGCAGTTCTTAGGGGTTACTCCTGACTCTGTTCTAGCAGTGCTCAAAGGACTATATGGGGTGCCAGGATGGAACGTGGATGAACCATGGGCAAGGCAAACCCCTTACTTAACCCCTGTACTATTTCTCCAGCCCCGTCAAAGATATCTACCCTGAACTAATGCACTAATAGAATCTGCTTGTCATAATCACTCGAAGTCACCAACCTCTATTTCCTAGGGAAAGCTTCATGTCTGTCCATTGCTCACTGCCAGAAATAATTCTATGTTCCTCCCTAAATCCAGGATTACCACAAAATACACTGCAATGCTCGGCCTGGAAAAGAGGGATAGAAATATTTGGTGAACTGCAATAGTGAGTTTCCACAAAACATCTGATCTTTTTATTTTTTGGTCAGAGGAGGTGTTTGGGTTACACCTAGAAGTGCTCAGGAGTAATCCCTGGCAAGATCATATGCGGCATGGGGGTTTGAACCCAGGTCAGCTGCGTGCAAAGTAGTACCTTATCTCCAGTGCTCTCTCTGGTCCCCTAGACCTCTTTAAACAACATGTACCAAATCTGAAATAAAATTATGCGTGACTTTTTTGCAGATTACCAGTAAAATGTGAAAAATGCGTGTTTCTTAATCTATTTTACATGTAAAATAATCAGTGTTGGAGCTGGAGAGACAGTACAGCAGGTAAGGTACTTTCCTTGCATGTGGCTGACCCAGGTTCGATCCCCAGTATCCCTATATAGTCCTCAGCACCTCCAGGAGTGACTCCTGAGCACAGAGCCAAGAGTAACCCCTGAGTATTGCCTGGTGTGGCCCAAACAGTGAAAAGATCACTTGTATCACTTGTCATCCTGTTGATCTTCGATTTGCTCGAGTGGGCACCAGTAACGTCTCCATTCGTCCCAGTCACATGCTAGAGTAGCCCAATGATATCTGCTCGTTCCAGGAACACGAAGAGCCTCAAACCGCTCATTCAGGGTTTTGACAAAGAAGTCTGACCATCTCCTGGTGGGAGGCCACGTGGTCTTTTGACGTCCCGTGGAATCCAGTCAGTAACGGCTCTAGTCCAGCGATCATCTCTAAATCACATTACGTGTCCGGCCCATCTGATTTTTGACGCCTTGGCAAATGAGACAGCGTCCATGATTCTTGACCATTGACAGAGGTCGGAACTCTGACCTCTTCTCTCACTTGAGTGAAATGTGATACTCCAAGTATAGCTCTTTCGATTCCTCTTTGAGATACCCGAATAGTGTTCTCATCCTGTTTTTGGAGGGTCCAGGTCTCTGAGGCATATATTAGTGCAGGAAGAAAAGTGGAGTCGAAAAGATGTGCCCAGAGCCGGAGGTTCTTTGTTCTCTTAACAACTTCTTCGGTGCTCAGCGTTCCACGCTGCTCTCTTCCTCCTGCGCAGTTCTGGTGCCAAGTTGTTCCTCATGTTGGGTTCTCGACCCAGGTACACATAGCTGCTGTATTCAGAGATGTTCGTTCCACTGAGAGCAAATGGAACATCAGGGACTAGTCCGTTTTTCATGAACTTTGTTGTGCTGAGATTCAGCTGCAGTCCGACCTTTCCACACTTGCGGTCAAAGTCCGCCAGCATTTGTGCCGCTTGGCTAATGTTTGGTGTTATTAGAACGACGTCATCAGCAAAGCGAAGGTGGTGTAGTTGCCGACTGTCTATCTTCACTCCCATTCCTTCCCATTCCAGTTGTCACATGACGTTCTTGAGGGTGGCACTAAAGAGTTTCAGTGAAATGGTATCGCCCTACCAAACCCCTCTCTTTACGTCAATGATCACTCCCTTGTAGAATGGTGAGATTTTGGTGGTGAATCCATACTACAGCTTATGGAGGTTCTTGATGTACTGAGTTTGAATGCCCTGTTTGGCTAGGGCTTGGATGACCGCTTCAGTCTCAACAGAATCAAAGACCTTCTTTTTTTTTTTTTTTTTTTTTTTTTAAAGTCTCAGGTTTATTTATTTATTTATTTGCTTTTTGGGTCACACCTGGCTCTGCACAGGGGTTACTCCTGGCTCTGCACTCAGGAATTACCCCTGGCGGTGCTCAGGGGACCATATGGGATGCTGGGAATTGAACCCGGGTCGGCCACGTGCAAGGCGAACGCCCTACCCGCTGTGCTATCACTCCAGCCCCCAAAGACCTTCTTTAAATTGATGAACGTTAGAGCAGCATCTTGAACTCTCGTGAAACCTCAATGAACTTGGTCACTGTGTGGATATGGTCAGTGGTGTTGAATCCTTTTCGGAACCCAGCTTGCTCGCATGGTAGTCCTTTATCTAGTGTTCTGCTTATTCTATTCAGGATGACTCTAGTGAACAACTTGTAGACAACAGACAACAGGCAGATTGGGCAATAGTTGCTGATGTCGTGGATGTCTCCCTTCTTGTACAACAGAACAGTCCTGCTGATTTTCCACTGGGACCGAACCTTGCATTCAAACAGGTAGCATGTGAAGAGCCGAGCCAGTGTATTGACGAGTACTGGCAGCAGATTTTTTAGGTGCTTGGGTCTAACCTGTCCGAATTGGGTGCTGTACGAATCTTTACCAATGAAATAGCATGTCAGATTTCGGAAGGGAGGACATTGGGAACGACATATCTATCCTGCAGAATTTGGTATGTGGGCAGGTGGACGTGGCTGTCAAAGAGATACGAGTAGAAGTCATGAATAATCCTCTCCATTGCCTTTCTGAAGATGTGATAGATCCATAAGGACGTCGGAGGGCAGTCATCTTGGTCTTGTAGTTGGCGAAGGATAGGCGAGCGTTGTGAATACTTTTCCTGGCTTCTGCCGCATCGGCCAACAGTGCTGCTCTTCTCTCTTTGAGGTGTCCCTTTATCGCTCCTCTGCACAGCTTTGCAAACTTGGACATCAGCTTGCGGTTGCCTGAGACTCGTGCCAAACCATGTTGTCGAATGAGCTCAAGAATTTCCAAAGACAGGCGTCTGTTTGTGGCTTTCCCACTCTTGGCATTCTTTGCGCAGTCATAGAGGTGCTGAACCAGTCGATTGTATTCCTGGTCGATGTTGTCAATGATGGCATCTTCCCACGTTGCAACAATAGTGCCAAAGAACTCCCAGTTTGTGGTTGTTAACCTCCCAGTTGCTAACCTCTATTCTTTCAGCTGTCCAAAGTTGCTTTTCTAAATTCAATGATTTTTTTAGTAAATTTTAGATTTTTTAGAAAATTTTATAAAACAAATTATGCTGAGTTCTTTTCTGCCGCCACGCGAGCTCGACCCCGGAGGCAACTGAACTCCTTTGGACACGAGCAGCGCCCCAAAAATGCCTCCAAACTGTGTGATTGCAGCTACTGGCCCCTGGGCCGGCCTCCAGCGGGGCACAGTTCTTCTCTCCAGGCTTCTCCATCATATGAGCACCACGAAAGGGAAGTAAAAGATTGCAGTGATGCAATTACCAAAATAATTTTCCCTGGACCTCATATGGAAATCCCAAATGAAGATTAGGAGACCTAATATCTCCTGATTGTCAAAAATGTTCCTTTTTAGCAGATCTTACTGTGGGGGGAAACTCCAAATAATAGTGCCGAGTTTTTTGTTGAAATATTGAAGATAATCAAAGTAGCAGCTATTTCTTTAGACTGTGAACTAAGCCAAAGCCCCACACCGGTCGAGGTGAGGAAATATCCTTCTTTCTCGGTTCTTTTCCCTTTTCTGGGAGAAACGCGGTGCGGTGTCCACTATATTAAGCAGGCACGAACTTAGAGGCATGGAAATAGAAGGGGTAAAAAACAAAAAAAAAAAACCTATATACTTGGAACAGCAGGACGCTTGTGAAGTCTCGGACCAATGCCAGCGCATGCTCCGCCAAGACTCGACCCGGGTGGCCACACTTTTGAGTGGCCACGATGTTGCTGATCAACCAGAACCCGGAGCCTAACTAGACTACTTCCGGTTCCAGAAACTACTTGTAACCATGTCTCTAGACTGAACTAAGCCATAGCCCCATGCCGGCAGAGGACTGGAAATATCCTTTTTTCTCGTAGGGCGGTGTGGTGTCAACCATAATATGAGGACTATTCATTAAGCAGGCACAAACTTGGTGGCGCGGGAAGGAGGGGGGGAAACTCTATGTACTTGAAACAACGGGACTTCATATCTCTCCAGTTTCAGCAATGGAAAACTAATTATCAAATGCTGCATGGGCAGTAGGGCTGTCTTTCTTGGGGGAAAACTCCAACAATAGTGAATGTTGTGTTGAAATATGGAATGTAATCAAGGTAAAGTGAAAATGAAGTGAAATTTATCAACTAAGCAGGCAGGGATGGGGGTGGGGGGTAGGGGGTGGGAGGTATACTGGGGTCTTTGGTGGTGGAATATGGGCACAGGTGAAGGGATGGGTGTTTGAGCATTGTATAACTGAGACATAAACCTGAGAATTGTGTAACTTTCCACGTGGTGATTCAATAAAAATTAAATTAAAAAATTATACTGAGATATGCTGCTCATTACAAAATCATTTTTCCCCTTGGGAAGCAGTGACTCAATTAGATATAAAATTTTTTAAAGATAAATTTTTTAATATATAATTAGATAAAATTTTGTAGAAGATTTTTTTTCTCGAAGGTGTTGGCTGTGGATTCCTAGGTTTCCTGGGCTGTGGCTCAGAGCTCTGAGAGGCTCTCTGTGCGTTTCAGTGATGTAAGCCTCCCACCCGCCAATTTCTCATCCCGGAGGATCAGGAAGAAGGAGAAGAAGAAAGTGACAATAGCCTGAGTGCACTGAATCTTTGCTTCCTGAAGTTTATTCCTGCCAACAGAACTGAAATCATCTGGGAGTTTACTAAAAGTACAGATTTCTTGTACTGGTTTGCACACTTCTCAACAGACTTTAATTGTCACTGATTTGGGCTCACATTGGCAAAGAAGAGAGATTGTCTTTTCCTAGAAATATCTTTAGACCATATATCAGTGGATTGTGTGTGTGTGTGTGTGTGTGTGTGTCTGAAATGGGTGACACCTGGCTCAGGGCTTCCCCGCGAGCACTGCGTGGAGGGCTGTATACAATGGCTGGGGATTCAGCTGTGGTCAGCTGTGTGGAAGGAACCCAGGTATGCGGGACCCGGGGCTGAGATCTCCAAACCTGCTTGGACCAAGACTGGGCATCCTCCACAGATCCCTCATTCTCCAATAGCTTCGAAGTCACACTTATAAACTGCCCCCAGTGCCATGTAATCCCATCAACGTCCAAGATCTAGAGACTATAAAACAAAGCTCCTGGAAGCTCACCTCTTATAGCCTAGCCCACTGATATACCTAAAGCAGCACACATGTGTTTGGTTTTAACATACTTGCTTGTATTCTCTAACATATATTCTCCATCCCTCTCGGAGAGCCTGGCAAGATACTGAGAGTATCCCACCTGCACGACAGAGCCTGGCAAGCCCCCCATGGAATATTCGATATGCCAAATACAGTAACAATAACGGGTCTCATTCCCCTGACCCTGAAAGAGCCTCCAATATTGCACCGTTTGGAAGGACAAGTAAGGAGAGGCTGCTAAAATCTCAGGGCTGGGACAAATGGAGACGTTACTGATGCTCACTCGAGCAAATCAATGAACAACAGAATGACAGTGATACAGTGATTAATTTTATCTACAAAATGATCGAGTTTGAAAGTAAGTATACCACACACAACTGAGAGGCACATGGTCATCGGTGTCTGCCATAACCGATGTGCACAGAGGACCCACGACAATCTGTGTATCAGGGACTGGAGTAAGAGAACAGCAGGCAGGGGACTTGCCTTGCACAGGGCTGACCCAGGTTCAATCCCTGCCATATGGTCCCCCGAGCACTGCCAGCAGTGATCCCTGAGCACAGAACCAGGAGTAAGCCCTGAGTACAGTAGGACATGGCCCAACAGCCCCAAAAATGATATTTTCATCAGAAAGTAAAATGATCACTATACAACATATAGCCATTTATTAAAGCATTAATATCTACCCTATCCCCCTTAGAAGTATACTCCATGAGGACAAACATTCTTATCTGCATTATCATTACCTTACTCTCAATACTATTTTTTTAATCGCCGTGAGATAGTTACAAAGCTTTCATGTTTGAGTTTCAGTTATACATTGACTGAACACTCATCCTTCCACCAGTGCACATTTTCCACCACCAATGTCCCCAGTACCCCCCACCCTCATCCCAACCCTCCCCCTGCCTCTATGGAAGACAATTTTCCCCCAAATTGTCTCTCTACTTTTGGGCATTATGGTTTGCAATATACATACTGACTCTCAATACTTTAAAAGGTGCCTGGATCAATTAAAAATGTGTCCAAATGAAAGACTGTGTATTGCTGATCAAATTATTGTCATTTGAAGATGTACCAAAGAATGTTAGGAATAATGCGTTACCATATTTATGTACCATGTCTACACATTAGGGAATTAATTTTTAACAAACGAGGGCCAGAGAGATAGCATGGCAGTTAATGTCCTTGTCTTGCACATGACAGACCCAGGTTTGACCCCAGCACCATAGAGAATCCACAGAGCATCTCCAGGAGTCATCTTTGAGCACAGAGCCAGGAGGAGTAAGCCCTGAGCACTACCAGGTATGATCCCAAAACCCACAGGCACATACGTGTGGAATGTGGTGTCGGGGGTGAGGAGGGGGTGTCAGGGGTTGAACTTGGAGCCTCTCGCTATAGCTGACTCACTTCCCTGATCCAGAAAATTGGGGTTTTGGTGTTTCTAGGCAGCGTATTTTGTCTGTTTTTTGTCTGGGTTTGGTTTGGGGCACATGCAGTGGTGCTCGGGGAACCACGCAGTGCTATCGATCAAAGCCGGGGCTCCCGCACACAGAGCATGTGCTCCAGCCGTTGAGATCTCTCTCCAGCTCCCAGAAGGCAGCCTTTTATTTTCTTTCTCTAATATGTGTGTCTGTCAACATTTGTAGTACAAAACAAAAACAAAACAGAAAAACATATTCCTCACGAATGAGTCATGATTGAGAAAAATGATGTACTTTAAAAAAAAAACCCAAATGCTATGTGTGTTGAATTGAATGATTAGATACTTTATATTTTTCCACTTTCCGTTCAAACAATTATCATTAAATCATTGTATTGCAAAACAGCTTTTCCCCCAGAAAGTGATATATTCAACAAATATGTATTGAAACCGCTGCAAATAATTGCATGTTTAAATATATTGAGTATACTGTATCACTGCATCACTGTCATCCTGTTGCTCATCAATTTGCTCGAGTGGGCACCAGTAATGTCTCCATCGGAGACCTGTTGTTACTGTTTTTGGCATATCAAATACGCCATGGGGCTCTTGCCAGGCTCTGCCGTGTGGGTGAGATACTCTCAGTAGCTTGCCGGGCTCTCCGAGAGGAACGGAGGAATAATGAAAATTTATTTAATTTTTATGTTTATGTACTTGAAAAATTGAGTGTTCAATATTTTCTTTGATACGGGCTTGACGTGGCCCTGGGCAGACTCTCTTCAAGATCAATACACCTCGTACAACAGGAGACAGGAAAGATGTGATTACAGGAAAATCACTATCCCTCCCACAACCACACTTGCACCATACAGTTGATTTCAGAAAAGTAACAAATAACCAGTTACTGTACTTTTTGTTTTTGTTTCACTTGAGGGTCACTGCTCAGGGAATCCTCCTGGCTCTGTGGTCAGGAATCACTGACAGCGGAGCGCAGTGGACCATACGGGGTGGGGGGTGGGGGGTTCAGGGACAGAGCCAGGGCAGGTCACATACAAGACAAGTATCCTGTCATCTGTACTGTCTCTCCGGATCCCAGTGCTTTAAGAGCATACTTTGCCCTTATTTGGAATAGTGCAAATGGAAAAAGAACCTCAAAGATGGTACGTAGAACTTTGGTTGGTCCTTAAAAGAAACTTTCTTCTAAACATTTTGGATTGGTTTTGGGTTTTGTCATCCAAACGGATTTTATATCCATTATAAATAAGGGACATACCTTATTTTTGTAAAGTGAGAAAACCACTCTTACAAATGTCATAGTCAAGAGAATCTACAAGAAAAGAAACTTATGGAAGAATGAATGCACTTATCCAAACTATTACTCATTTACTGAAAGGAGCTAGTATCAACCTGCCACTTGGACACAGAATAAAAACTTGAAGTTTATGTGTTTGTTTTTGGTGTTGGGGATCATATGGTGAGAAATATTTGCCATATAATTGATATAAATAGTTTACAATAGAGGCTTTTCATTTTGCTAAGCCATAAGAAGTCACACATATTATGCAAATATACATATGGTGAATTGTTCTTGCCATGAGTCCATTGCAAATTTGTCTCTGAGCTTTGAAACTGCCAAATGAATAGGAAGCTTCCTCATTTCCATGATTCACAGGACATTAAAGTAAAACAGGTCAACTCCTTAGAAACATGAAAGACACGGTGAAGTTTTTCCCTGGTATCCTTGGACTGAGCTAGACAAAAGGATGAGAGAGACTAACTATACTATACTTGAATGTAGCTGAAAGGACTTTCTCACACTGTTCCAATTTTACAAGGCAACTAACGACGCTATCAGTTGAGAACATGTCAAAAGTTAAATCAGTAAGAGAAAAGTCTGTATATTATCAAATTATAAGTTTAAAAAAATTCTAGGGCCAGAGAGATAGAACATCGGGTAAAGTGTCTGCCTTGCATGAGGGACCCAACTTCAATCTCTGTCACCTCACATGATCCCCTCAGCCTATCAGGAGTGATCCCTGAGTACAGAGCCAGGAGTAAGCTCTGAGCACTTCCAGGTGTGACCCGAAACAGAACAAAAATTCTATAGGAGGCAAAAGAGTTTCAAAGCATAACTTCTGGGTGAATAGAGTTCACCGGCTTGCCACGATTTATTTTAGGACGTAGCTTCTTAAGTTGGGTGTCACAACCCCCTATGGGGATCATGAAAACATGTCTTAAAATAAATTTACAATGTATTATCAATAAATGTTTTGTGTACTATTTTACACAGCTGGAATCAATTAAAAATTTCTCAGGCAAGGGGGTTACAAGTAGGAAAACTTTAAGAAGCCCTGTTTCCAAGTATTTATAAAAGGGCCAGAGTCAGTACAGCAGGCTAGGGTGTTTTCCCTGTGCACAGTCCACCTGGGGTTGACTCCTAGGCACCCCAGATGATTTCCTGAGCCTGCCAAAAGTGAACCCTGAGCACAGAGTCAGGAATAATCTCTGAACACTGCCAGGTGTGGCCCCCCTCCCAAAAAAAAACAAGCAAACAAAAAGGCTGAAAATGTTCAGAAAATACTATTCTCAGTCAAAATATAAAACATTCAATGAACGTTTTCAAGAAAACTGAAACAGGACTAGCTTGAGGGCGGAAGTAATATGAAGTGCAAGAGTGACAGGGCTGGGGCTGGAGTAATAGCACAGCAGGTAGGGCATTTGCCTTGCACTCGGCCAACCCGGGTTTGATTCCCAGCATCCCATATGGTCCTCTGAGCACCACCAGGGTTGATTCCTGAGTGCAGAGCCAGGAGTGACCCCTGTGCATTGCCAGGTGTGATCCAAAAAGAACAAAAAAACAGTGACAGGGCTGCTAAGGACTGCCACGCAGAACTAGTTCATCGGCTCTAACACATCGATGTTGCCATGGGCCACCAACAGCCAATGTGGCCCACACTTGCCTGCGACTTAGTTGACACAAACTGCAGTGACTGTGTCAAGTGTTTCAAGGGAAGGTGCAGCCCCAAAGGTGGGGGAAGAGGAGAAATCATTGCAAAAAATAATTTCCCCAAATTTATCTTATTATCAGTGAATGTGACTTGTTTACTTTTCCTTACCTACAGACCCCGAGTGGGCTAAAAATTTCCCCAAGGGGAACACAAGTGGGAAAAGTTCAAGCAGCCCTGGTTAGGTAACAGCGGAGATGTCAAAGATCCATGGCTACTTCATCAAGAAGCTGTCCCACCAAGGGGATGAAGCAACAGAGAGAGCTCCAAAGCAGTGGCCCCAACCCAGCAATATTGGGGGGCGGCGGACAGGGGGACTAAGGTGCAAACTATTATAGAAAGAATGGGCAGGTGTTAAGCAGGGAGAGCATGAGTTAGGGCACCCAGCAGGGTCGCAAGACTTCAACCTCTATAGTCAAGCAACACCCTTGGAACCAGCAACAAGTTTAGGCTGGAGGAAAACCAGGAAATTGAGAAGGGTAAAAGAAAACAAAAAGCACCTCTTTTTGATAAAACATTTATTGATAATACTCTTACTGAGTGCCCTGCTTTAGAACTGCAGTTCCGTGCCTTTTTCCCAACTAAATACGTGAACCTTTTTTCCAACTAAATACGAGACAAATCACCATAAAGGGAAATATATACATGTATATGTATATATGTATATATATACATGTATATATATGTATACATACATATATATATATGCCTCTCAGAGAGCCCAGCAAGCTACCAAGAGTATCCTGCCTGCAAGGAAGAGCCTGGCAAGCTCCCCTGGCATGTTCCATATGCCAAATACAGTAACAATAACAGGTTTCATCCCCTGACCCTGAAAGAGCCTCCAATCGTTGGGAAAAATGAGTATGGAGACGCTGCTAAAATCTCAGGGATGGGACAATGGAGACGCTACTGGCGACCGCTAGGATAAATCGATGAACAAGGGGATGACAGTCATACTGTGCAATACATGAGCTAACTCCCGCAAGGCCCTCGCAGGAGAGCCAGTCTGCCAGCCCGAGCGGTCTGACCGAGCAGCACCAGCCTCCTAGCGCAGGCGCCACTCACGACGTCTCTGGTTCCCGAGAGCGAAGACGCAAGCACTTCCGGGTCTCAGCCTGGGCGCCTCTCTAGCCACCAGGCCTCCGGCCCTCCACTGCTCTCCGCCGGCGCCGGGGCCGGATGTGGGAGCGGGCTGGGGGCGGGCCTTCCGGGAGCGGGCGCGTGGGAGAGGAAGGTGACCGCTCGGTAAGGCTCGGGGTGGCTCTGGGGGTCTGGGCCGTGGCCGTCGAGGCCCTGCGGGGCTCCCCAAGCTTTTTTTTTTTTTTTTTAACTCGTTTCGTGAGTGAGCAGCCGGGCGGGGACGCTGGAGGCCGGTGTCACCTGGCTGGCGCTCAGAAACGTCCAAGGCCGGAGCTGAAGGGGGTTGTTCTAGTGTGTGGCCCAAACACCCTCGCACAAAAAAAGGAAAGTGACGGCCTGCCAGCCTCCGGTCTTCATGGTCTGCAGAGCCCTTAACTTCGCCGTGTTACGAAAGAACTACGCCGGCGCGCCTCTGAGCATCCTCCCAGACGCCTGCGTCGGTGCCCGGGGCCGCTGGTCACCCTCGTGCCCCGCTGGCCCGTGTCTGGCAGGCGATCCCCTCGTTGGCCGGCGTCAGGGATTCGGGTCCGAAGAGGCTCATTTCCACCCCCCACGACAGAAAGTTTATTTTTTTTGAGACTTAAATTTTTGGCATAGACCTTTGTCCCGGTGGCTGCTGGGGAGACCTTATTGGGCCGTCGCAGGACATCGCAGTACCTGGCGGCATTGCTGAGTGGACAGAGGGGACTTAGCATCCTAGGGTTATTTCAGTGCCTGTTGGCCTGGGGGGCTGAGGGGGAAGCCTTTGCCACCGTCAAGTCGCCCAGCTCCTGTCCCCTCTGCTGGGTTTCTCTGTCTGTGAGGTTGTGCCGGAGAGAACAGGTGTGACTTTGCACATACATGGAGCACCTGTTTTGCCCAGTACACTGAGTAGTACAGAACATGGGGAGCCCGAGCTTAAAAGCGAGTGGAGACTTCCTCCTCACATATTCTCAGTGCCACCGCCTTTTTTTTCACCCAACACACCTGCCCCCTAGCTTTGTTTCCCAGAGAGGAAGCTCGGATTTAGAGCAGTTAGGTAGCTGTCCAGAATAACTCAGCTACTCAGTGGCAGGGCCAGTGTTCAGGACGTTCAGGGTGCTTCTGCATTTGGTAATAAACTGATTTAACCCTTGGGGTGGGGAGATGGCTCAGAGCTGGGGCGTGTCCCTAGCAGTGGGGGCCTCACGGTCCCTATACAGTGTGGTCCCCTGAGCACTGCCAGGGTATGTGTAGGAATTTAGAACCTATTTTCTTTTCTGCAAACATTAAAACCAAATGATCATTTCCAGACCCCCTCCTAAGTGGAGATACTGTGTATTTCAACAGAAATTCTGGTGCAAAAAGGACAGTTCAGCGAAACAAAGTGAGATTGATCACAATTTTTTTTTTTGTGGGAGGGTGTTACTTGGGCCACACCTGATGGTGGTCAGGGCCTACTCCTGGCTCTGTAGATCACTCCTGGTGGGACTCCGGGGGCCATGTGGGGTGCTGGGGGTCAAACCCAGGTCAGCCTTACCTGCTGTGCTCTCAAGACAAGTTCTCACTTTTTAATGTGTAGAAAAAACTTTTACTTTTGTGGGAGGAAAGGTCGTGCCTTTGTGGCCATACCAGTGGTGCTGATGGGCTATTCTGGCTCCGCCTGGGGGACCATATGTGGTGCCAGGGATCAGGCCGTGCTTGACCACATGCAGAGCAGACATCTTAACCCTGCTGCTATCTCTCTGACCTGAGAAAGATACCTTCCACACTTGGCAACGTGCAGGGGTTACTTCTGGCTCTGCACTTAGAAATTACTCCTGGCAGTGCTGGGGGGGGTCATGTGGGATGCTGGGGGTCTAATTCAGTCACTGATGCAAGGTAATTGCCCTGTCCTCTCTACTATCTCTCTAGTTTCCCCCAAAAAAGGTATTTGATGGTGGAAAGAAGAGAAAAGCTTGCTTGGAAACTTCGTAGTTTCTGAAGGCAACTTGTAGATATTCACAGGGGTTCCTTTTGTTTGTTTGGGGGCCACACCCAGTGGTTTTGGACTGGAGCGATAGCACAGCGGGTAGGGCGTTTGCCTTGCACGTGGCTGACCCGGGTTTAATTCCTCCGGAGAGCCTGGCAAGCTACCGAGAGTATCTCGCCCACATGGCAGAGCCTGGCAAGCTCCCTGTGACTTACTCGATATGCCAAAAACAGTAACAACAAGTCTTACTTACAATGGAGATGTTACTGGTGCCTGCTCGAGCAAATCTATGAACAACAGGATGACAGTGCTACAGTGCAGTGCTGCCCATTGGTTTTAGGGCTTAATCCCAGTTCAGTGCTCAGGGACCATTCCTGCTGGGGCCATAGGTGCAAAGCAAGCACTATCCTATCACTGCAGCCCTACAAGGATTTTAGACAGAGGGATAAGGCCACAGACTGTGGCCTTATGGATGAAAAGATAACCCTAACCAAAATATATGTAGAAACCCCTAACAGTTTCTCACCACGAAAAGAAAACCCTAACAATAAGGAAGTGAACGGCAATCTGTACAACAGTATGGCGAGCAGTGAGCCTGGGGAAAGCACGGTTCTGGGAGAGCAGAGCTAGTACCAGATCCCCTAGGATGAGGCTGAGGGCTGAGATCTGGGCCCCCCTGTTCTCCCGAGGGTGGCCGTCAGGTGGCGCTGTAGGGTCAGTGTTCGGGCCCAGGGGTTTGGGGTTGACAGTTTTCAGCTGATGGCGAGTTAGCCTCTCTGCTCTCACTGGAACGTGAAGCCAGCATGAAGAGTTCCTGAGACACTCAGTTTGTTTTCTGGTTGTGTTTTTCTTGCAAGAGCTAGTTTGAAATTTCCTTGACCCTCTTCCTATTTGTGAGTTTTTTGTACGATTTTTTTTGGGGGGGAGGGGTAGCAGTTCTTCGTGTCCATCAGAAACCACGCCATCCACTGAGCACTCTCCTGACTGTGCATTGCGGGGCTTCTCTCCCAGAGAGGACGATGCAGGCCCAGGAGCCCAGGAGGAAGAGGGCGTGTGCGTTGCTGGGACTCGCAGCCGAGCCTCACTTGCTCTGGAACCAGCAGGTCAGGGTTGCTCCAGCATCCCACGGACCCGCGCGGCGCCCAGGCTGCAGAGGGTTGGGAACATGTTTTTCATTTGTTGTTCAAATCTGTTTGGAGATCAAAGCCTTCTCAATACCAGCTGAACTGTCCCCCAGAGACATCTGTTACCACAGAGTCTCAGGGCTACAAAAATGGTACCTCCGTGTCTTTTGCCAAAGCACCAAATCTAGTCTAGAATGGATCGGATGGTTATTCCAGCGGCATTCTTAATTTTCACCTATCACGTAACTTTTATACATAAGCTGCAGTGTCTGCATATTGCAAATATTGATGTGGACAGCCTGCCTCAGGGTGGGGGCGGGGTGGGGCTTCTCTCCGGCTAATCAGAACTCCAGCCAGTTTGCATTAAAGCAAAAGACAAAACGGAAGATAAGACCAGTAAAATCACAACGCGCAGGTGCCTTTCAGGAAAATGAATCTTGTGCTGTTGGGAGTTTATTTCTCTAAGACTCTGCTGTTTGTTTTTTCCCAAAGGGTGCTCACTAGTCTCTTGGCAGAATTCTCTCCAGCAGCCTAGAGGCTAAATGACCTCATAACTCATTAGCAGTTCTCAGAACCATCTGGAGCCTTTGAGGAGAACAGCGTTCAAAGGACTGATAATAAAGACAACAGCTTAATTATTTCTCTGCCGTGATTAAGCCTTTAGATGGCAAGCAGTCAGCATATTTATTTTGCAGATCGCTTAGGTGGGGGTTTTCTAAAGGTATAATAATTGCGCTGCGGTGGGGTAACTCACCTAGCCTCCACCAGGTGGAAAAACCGACAGTAAATAATCTATTGTATCACCAGTAGTTCGTGGGGCTCACAGGAGTGGAGGGGTGGGAAGGCCGAGGGGAAAGGGTGCGAAGCCAGTTAGGGCCCGGGGGACCGTGGCTGGTCGTCAACTCCCAGACCTGCCTGTGTGGCTCGCCCTGGGTGTTTTGGATGTTGTTTTTCATTTTCCAGAGTGGTCCTTCCCGTGCCTTGCAGTTGCTTCCACTAACCTCTTGGGCTTCTTCCTTCTTCCCTAGCGGTGCCTGCTCCCTGCGGCCCCAGAAATGTCGTCACTGTCAGAATATGCCTTGCGCATGAGCCGGCTGAGTGCCCGGCTGTTCGGTGAGGTCGCCCGGCCCACGGACACCAAGTCCATGAAGGTGGTGAAGCTGTTCAGCGAGCAGCCCTTGGCCAAGAGGAAGGAGACTTACGACTGGTACCCCAACCACAACACGTACTTTGCGCTCATGGGCACGCTGCGCTTTTTGGGCCTCTACAGGTATTAACCCGAAAGAAGCAAGCCTAGAAATCAGGCCGAAACTTTGTAGCTTGCGGGAGGTGTTTGTTTTTCAAGAAGAGATAAAGAATTGGTCTTTTTGTTTTTGTGATCGATAGTCGTGGCCAGATCATCCCAGAGATGCCATTTGGGGAAGTGGGGTTCCAGGGAGGGAGACTGCTTTCAAGGAAGTCTCTAGAATGGGCACACGGGGACCAGGGTGGGGCGAGGGGGAGCGCACTGATTTTCCATGTGCAGGCGTAGTCCGGTTCCCTGGGAAGTGTGGTCGGCATGAGGGAGAGCACCCCGAGAGCAGACGGCAGGGAACAGTGGACGAGCCTGCCAGCACCCATGGCCAGATCCCTGGGCCCCGGGGAGAGGCGATGCCTCCTGTGCCAGGCTTCCCGGCTTGCGCACGAGCCCGGGGTCTCTGCTAGCAGAAGTTTTCAGGGTTTCCCCTTTCTCCTCTGCTCCTCTGGCATCTGTCCATCCATCTATCCCTGTTGTTTCCACCTTGGAGGAGGTAGAACAGCGCAGTAGGTAGGGCGCTCGCCTTGCACGCAGCTGACCCAGGTTCAGTCCCCGGCACCCCATGTGGTCCCCTGAGCCCCGCGGGTGTGGCCCCTGAGAAGACCACAGTCCCACTTGTATCTCATGTGACACATCTCGGTGGCTGCTCAGTTGAGAAGTCGTTGGGCTGGGGAGATGTTGCGAGGGGGGAGGGGGCTGGCCACTGGCTCTGCACACAGCTGGGTCTGTCCGTCCCTGGCACCGCATTAGGGTCCCCTGGTCACCACAGACATTGGCCATCGGCTGGCCCGCATGTGTGCAGTGAAGCCCCAGGCCACGCAGCCTCGGGAGATGGTCTCGGGCCCGGCACAGCAGGGACCTCCAAGGCCCGAGGGCTGTGCTGCTGCCCGCGTTGGAGACCCTGAGAGCCTCCTGCCCCTCCCCCTCCCCCATCGCTGGCCCCAACACTGAAGACTGAGGTCTCCGTCACTGGTGAGGCTGAGCATCACCAAGAGCAACACCGTGCGGTCTCAAGCACGTCTGGGGGGCGGGGGGGGCAGCAGAAAAGGACACTGGAGCCAGGAACCCCCTCAGGTTTAACAGAGACCCCGCCAGTCGCCACACTTCCAGCAGGGACGTGGAGCTGCAGCTTGAGGCCGGGCTGCTGGGTCGCGGCTTCCATTCCGCCCGGACCCTCGCGGCGTGGCCCCCTGCCCCTCCGGGGCCACTCGGGCCGCTTCCGGACCCTCCCCCTTGTGGCAGATGCTCGGCCTGGGGCTCTTGGCTTCTCTGGCTCCCCGCTTTCTGCAGCAGGGATATTTGGGGCACTCAATAGCGCTGAGTCTGGTTAGTTAGGGTCACACAGATCTGGGGCTGAGGGCTCGAACCCTGGGCCTCCTAAGTGCGAACCGTGCACTCCTTGCCAGTGAGCTGCATCCCCCAGCTGCTGTATGTTGGGGACCCCTTGTCCTGCTCACCCGGCTGGCCAGGGGCCTCAAGGAAGTCCAGGGCTGGTGGTCAGAGCAGGCGAGGGGCGGTGCGAGACGGGCGAACCTTAATTCTCGCTCCTTCCCCCTTCAGAGACGAGCACCAGGACTTTAACGACGAGCAGCTGCGCCTAAAGAAGCTTCGTGGAAAGGGGAAACCGAGGAAAGGAGAAGGGAAAAGAGCCACCAAAAAGAAATAGAGTGGGGCCATTGGGAGAGACGAGCTCATCGTGGGCATTCCCCATCTCGCGGGGTCGAGGCGCCAGCGCCTCCGTGCTGGTGGCCAGTCGGGCTGGGCTGCGACTGGTTTCGTGGGTGCATCGAATGCCACAGGGTTACTGGGGCCTCCGTTTTGTCATTGGAGGTTGATCTCAGTCTCTAAAAAACAGCGCATCAATCAGTGTTTAATGATTTCTTGGGGACGAGGCAGGATGTCGGGGGAGGGAGGAGGGGACACTCGTTAAATGAGCTTCCTGGAGTCCCCTCGAACTCCGTTCTTGCATCGCATTCCCCAGCCCCAGACGCTTTCATCTCGCTCGCCAACCACCGTCTCCACCACCAAGCTCACAAACTTTAAGTGCCTCTCCACCTACTCCTCCGACAGGTGCTAATCACAGATCTGTGGGATGAAAGGCTGGGCCTGGTGACAGGACTGGGACCTGCCGTGTGACAGGCCCTGGTGATAGCTGTGGTTAGCAAGAGCAACATTCCTTATGGGCGCTTCTGTCCGGGCGGGAGGTTGATGATGTTGTACAACTGCATTAAACGCTGTGAAGGAAGACAACATACCTGGATTCCATGAGTGTAGCTGGACCATCGTGTAGACGGCGAGAGGCCCTAACCCATAGGGCGTGAGGCTTGCTGGGTGGTATTTAAGCCGAGGCTGTGGGCAACACTTGGTGTCAGAGACACCAAGAAACCGTTTGCAAAGCCCTGGGGTCAGAAGTGGTCTCGTTCCTGGGAGTGGGAAGAGACCACTGAGCCACTCGGCCATCCGGCTGGTCTGAGGGTGGCTCTGCCTGGAGCAGAGTTGGGGTGCCACGGTGCCCGCTGAGCCCTGGCTCCGGGCCTGTCATTGGCAGTGAGGTGGGGAGAATTCCCGAGTTCTGGTATCTCTTTAGCAACACCCCCCCCCCCTTTATTTTGTGCAGTACTTTATTTGTGGGTAATAAAACGCCACCAAAAGTAAAAGTCCCACCAAAACTCTCAGCCCGGGAGGGTGAATTCCACACGTTGTATGGAAGCACTTGTAAACATTTCTTTTTCTTTTTCTTTTTTTCCTGCTTTTTGGGTCAAACCCAGCAATGCACAGGGGTTACTCCTGGCTCTGCACTCAGGAATTACTCCTGGCGGTGCTGGGAGAACATATGGGATGCTGGGAATCGAACCCAGGTTGGCCGTGTGCAAGGCAAACGCCCTCCCCGCTGTGCTATCGCTCCAGCCCCACTTGTAGCCATTTCTACTACTCTTGGGGAGAAGGAATAGTGCACAGCCAAGAGAGCGTGAGTCAGGGCTGGAGAGGGTACAAGAGTTAGGCCCACCCCAGCTCCATTCCCGGTCCCACACCGGGTCCCTGAGCACAGCCAGGTGTAGCCCCTTAGTATCCTGGGGCGTGGCCCGGAGGAAAAGCGAGTGTGGCAACTGCCCCAGCCACAGCTTTCCCTCCCGCACCATTCCAGGGGTTGACAGGGGAGGGAGAAGACAGCTGGCAAGGTGCTCGCATGGACGCAGTAGACCCCAGTTCAATCCCTGGCCCTGCCTTTGGTTCCCCCCCCAAACACTGCCAGGGTTAATCCTGGGCCCTACCCAGTAGAGCCCCAAAACAAGGGGAAAGAAACGTAGAGGTGGCCCTGTGAATAATCGCTGAACCAGCAGGAACCCCACTCCTGTTAGACAAGCATCTTCCAAAGCGCCTTGGTTTCAGGGCTGGAGCGCCTTGGTTTCAGGGCTGGAGCGCCTTGGTTTCAGGGCTGGAGCGATAGCACAGCAGGGAGGGCATTTGCCTTGCATGCTGCTGACCCGGGCTCGATGCCCAGCATCCCATATGGTCCCCTGAGCACCGCCAGGAGTAACCCCTGTGCATCGCCGGGTGTGACACAAAAACAAAAGCAAAGCGCCTTGATTTCAGTGGCGCAGCTCAACCCTGTTAGGGTTCATAAGAAGAACTTCCTGGAATGAGACGAGGGGGTTCCAGTCGAAGTGCACCAACAGGAGTTCATTGCGTCCTTGTAGGCCACCACCCCGCTGTCAAGGACAGCCTCGCACCCTCGTCGCTAACCTCTCACCCTAACCTTGCCAGAATAAGGCCCCTCCAACTTTGGGAGTGTCGTGAACGGAAGAGGGAAGGAAATGAGAGAGACATCGTACCAACAGCCAGGCGAGTCAGAAATAAGCTAATGAGCCATTCAGGTGGCTGAGAGGGCCCAGGGCGCCTGTTTTGCCGGTGGGAGCCCCAGAATCAATCCCAGACTTCATGGTCCCCTAAGCACTGCTGGGAGTACCATTCCCCACCTCCCCCTGCCTCGTGCACAACCCCCCAAAAAGAAGAATGAGAGACTAGGCACTCTAGTAGATGAGCTTCCAGACTCAGGGCATAAGGCAGCACAAGCCAGAGCTCTGGTTAGGGTGGGGGGGAATCTCGTGGTTATCCAGCCATGCTGATGTCAGGAGTCACGGCGCCCAGGTGTGCAAAAGCACTGTGCTGGAACCGGCTGTGCAGGAAGAGACACCACCCAGCAGCCTGCACTGGCCTGCGGGAACCAGATGGAAGGAGAAGAGGAAGAGTTCCTTCCTTGGGACATCCCCAGGCACCGGTCAGCAAGGGTTGAGACCGGCAATGGGAAAATAAATTAATCTTTTCCTTTCCCCCCCAGAAACTTTTCTTTTTCTTCATTTACCTTTGGTCTGGGAGCGTCCCCCAGGGCTGACTTCTGACACTGTGCTCAGAGATCGCTCCTGGAGTGCTCAGGAGACCATCTGCAGTGTCAAGATCAGGACCCAGGTGGCTGCATGCACGGTCCATGCCTGCCCCACCATCCTCTCTCTGGCCAGGTTTACCCTAACCAGGTGCCGGCATCAGGGTTCTCCGCTCAAGGCCCCCGTGTTCTGCTTTCCCTCCAACGTTCAGGGGTTTGTGTGCTGAAAGGATTTTGCACTTGATTTCAATACAGTCATAGACTGGGTTGAATTCGAACCCAGGGCCATGATGGTGCTCCACTTACTGGCTGAAATCTCAAGCTTTCTGCCTCTGTGAAATCTAGACCTAAACCTTCCATCTGACGCTCTCGGCCTGTGTTAAAACCATGCCACTGCGTCACTGTGTTACTATGGAGCTGTGCTGGGGAGGGCTGAGCTTTGCCTATGGAAGGCCCCGGTCTCCTCCCCAGCACCGCGGGGACCCCTGAGCACTACTAGATGTGGCCCCAAAACAAACTGTCCCCCCCCAAAGGAAAACTGTTACTGTCTTACTAGATCCCACTCCCAAAGGAGTTACAAAACATCTCCTGAGACTACATTTACCATTCAGTCTGATAGGTTTCTAGTTCCGCAGGGACATAGTTCAGCAATCGTTCACTTTTCCTTACATGTGTGAAGCCCAAGGCCCAATCCCCAGTGCCACAAATGAAAAGAAAAAAGAATATTTGATCTGTTGGCAAACAGATCGTAGTTGATCAAATAATGCATTTTGTTCCTTTATAATCCTTTCTGTTAATGCTTACCTGTTCACATTAGAGAAGTATGAGGTCAAGTTAACGTAGACCTCATTCTTTCCCCCCCCCTTTATTTAGTAAGACTTGCTTTTATTGCCATGCAGTCCAACAAACATGAGTAATTGTCACATCAATTCTTTTATTCAGTGGCAACGTAAACACTCACATTCTGAAATATAGGAGTTGGTATATTAGAGTTGCACCATAGAAGCAGCTACCTTGGTTTTTGTTGTTTTGGGGTCCCACCTGGCATGCTCAGAAGTTACTCCTGGCTCTGCATTTAGGAGTCACTCCTCATGGGGTTATGGGGGGCCAGATGAGATACCAGGAATCGAACCCAGATCAACCATGTGCAAAACAAACACCCTGTCTGCTCCGGCACAGCAGCAGCTCTGTTTAAGGCTGTTCCATTGCAGAACAGTCCAGGGAAATGCAAACCCCACTCCTTATCATAACTTTAGTTCTCTTCTGTTACTTTGGTCTCTAAGTACATGCTGCACAGTGCTACATTAATTGGAATTGCATACACAAAGCATTCATTTTATTTCCCAAGTTGTTAACCCAGTGATGCTCAGGGGTTACTCCTGGCTCTGGTCTCAGGAATTACTCCTAGCGGTGCTCAGGGGACCATATAGGAAGCCAAGGATTGAACACAGGTCGACCACATACAAGGCAAGCTCCCTACTCACTGTGCTATCTCTCCAGCCCTTGTCATCTTCCGACTTTTTTGCGATCTTGAAATACTACAATTCTGTGATGTTAGTTTTCCACTTCTAGTCTTCCTAGCCGGCATCCTCAATGTTAACTTCTTGGTTACACAATCCTCATTCATTCCCCCCCAATTTTTGGGGGGTTTTATTTTTGGGCCACACCCAGTGGTACACTCAGGGCTTCCTCCTAGCTTTGTGGTCAGCAACTACTGCTGGTGGTGCTGGGGACGGAACGGGGTTGGCCTCATGCAAAGCAAGCACCCTACCTATTATGTTATCTCTCTAGTGTCTCCAGACATTTTTTTAACTGCTGTTGAGTGTTAGCTCTCTTCTATAGCCTGAACCCCCCACCAGAACTGCCTTCACATGGCTTATTGACATTCTTAGTAGGGCTTGTGACTGTTTCATTATGTACAAGGCATATCTGGTAGTTAACGAGCTTTTTGGCATCTGGAATATTTTCAATCACAGCATTAAGTATGGTTAGTACTTCTTTTGAGCCTCTCTCACTCATCAGGGTGAGGGACTCAGAGAATGTCTTATTGGATTTTCCAGTAGTCTTTGTTCATCTTCTACCACGGTAATCAAAACAGAGCTCTTTTTTGCATTTTGTCCTGTACATTCAGACTGATTACTGAGCCAGGAGGCCTTTTCAGCATTCTTCTTTTGCCACCTTTCTATTCATTTCGGTGAGATTTTTCTCTCTTCTGGGCTTTCTTTGAGCAAAAACAACCTATCATCAAGAGTTGCTTTTGCTGTAGTATATCTACCCTGGGACTGGAGCGACAGCACAGCGGGTAGGGCGTTTGTTTGCACACGGCCGACCTGGGTTCGATTCCTCTGTTCCTCTCAGAGAGCCTGGCAAGCTACCAAGAGTATCCCGCCTGCACGGCAGAGCCTGGCAAGCTACCTATGGCATATTCGATATACCAAAAACAGTAACAACAAGTCTCACAATGGAGATGTTACTGGTGCCCGCTTGAGCAAAACGATGAACAACGGAACGACAGTGCTACAGTGCTACATGATAGGTTTAGGAAGTAAATAGGCAACGAGTTTCACTTTGTTTTATTTGGGGGGCACGCTTCGTGGTGCTCAGGACTTCTGGCTCTCTGCTCAGATTCACTCCGGGCAGTGCCCTGGGGATCATATGTAAAGTAGGGATCAAATCCACTTGCAAAGCAAGTGCCTTATCCACTATCTTATCTCTAGCCCTGAGAAGCATTTTAGTATTTATGTGATCAAAGTTTCCAGAAATTCATTTTTTAAGCATCAGGTTGATGTATGTTTACATGTAGGTGGGTACTTAGATAAATGAGCATGTAAGCAGTGCTTCTGCTTATAAAACACTTTCCATAAGAGAGTAAGTAAAAACTTTAACTTCCACACCCTTCGCATTTTTTTCTCTTAACTGCACACTTATCCTCAAAGCTTCTCAGTGATTTAGAGGTAGGAAAAAAAACACTTCAAGAGCAATAGATAAAAAGAAAACAACCCTGCCTTATCTTAAGTACTTTCCGAGTCCAAAGGAAAACGTTTGTTTCTTTTTTAAAAATTGAGATTGAATCAGCAGAATCAACCATAATGCATTCTAGAAGCCTTAGATAAAACAGGGAAACAAATTGTAAAAACCCTGGATATTGAGATCACTGGAGAGTCAGTGAAATATTTATGCTGGATTTGAAATAGTGGAGGTTTTTTAATGACATAAAGGCAGCAAGACAGAAGAATCCTAAGAAGACGGTGAAGAGGGGTCAAAGAACCCAGAAGCTGTTTATAACTGACGTCTAAATTTCATAGCCAAGATGACACTAAAATTAAATCAATGTCAACTCCAAGGCCTTTTTCATTCTGCCTCATGAGCCATTTCCTGAGCGCTCTGGCTCATTTGTGGAAAGCTCTCTATGTCTAGGAAACCCGAGCTTATTGACTATTGAAATTGATGTTCAGTACAGAATATCTTCTCAATAGAACTGCTGGGTCAGAGAGATAGCACTGGGGTAAAGTGCTTGCCTTGCGCAGGGCTGACCCAGGTTTGGTCTCCAGGCCTGCGGGTGGTCCTCTGAGCATACCAGGATGACCTCAGCGCAGCCAGGCGTCAGCCCATGCTACTCCACCCAAAATAAAACCCCACAAAACTACTAGCCATTACAGTGCATTTAGAATTAAAAACAGCATTCTGAACAAATTGGAGGGGACATCCGTTGAATTTAAAACTATTTTTTAATGGGTTTTTTTGTTTGGGTTTTTTTTTTTTTTTGTCTTTTTGGGTCACACCTGGCAATGCACAGGGGTCACTCCTGGCTCTGCACTCCAGGAACTACCCCTGTCAGTGCTCAAGGGACCATATGGGATGCTGGGAATCGAACCCGGGTCAGCCGCATGCAAGGCAAACACCCTACCCGCTGTGCTGTTGCTCCAGTCCCAGGGTAGATATAGTACAGCAAAAGCAATTTTTAAAAAGTTTTTAAATTGAATCAGCGAGATACAGTTACAAAATTGTTCATGATTAGGTTTCAGTCATATAATGTTCCAATACTCATCCTTAAGCCAGCAGACATTTCCCGCCACCAATGTCCCCAGTTTCCTCCTGTCCCCCACACCCGCCTCTATGGCAAGCACTTCCTCTGTGTGTGTGTGTGTGTGTGTGTGTTTGTGTAATGAAGCTGACTACAAATTCATCAACCAATAAGTTTGATATAAATTCTTTACAACATCGGGGCTGGAGTGATAGTACAGTGGGTAGGGCATTTGCCTTGCACGCGGCCAACCCGGGTTCGATTCCCAACATCCCATATGGTCCCCTGAGCACCACCAGGAGTAATTCCTGAGTGCAGAGCCAGGAGTAACCCCTGTGCATCGCTGGATGTGACCCAAAAAGAAGAAAAAAATATTTTTCTTTACAACATCATTAGAAGAGATGGGCCATTGAAACAGTAAAGCAGATAAGGCGCTTGCCTGGCACATGGCTGATCCCGGGCCCACATATGCCTCCCGCACCCCACACCGCACCGCTGGAGCCATCCCTGTGTAAGCCCCGAGCGCTGTCACGTGCAGTCCACCAGTAAAAACATAGAGATCGAATTGGCAAAAATCAGCCACAATGCATAACAAGAAAGGGAAGTAAGTGTGATGTGAATCATGAGGAATGACCTCCAAAGCTGATAAAGCAAATAGTGTCAACTTTGGGGGAGCATTTGCAATATGCGTTATTGTGCTTTAAACCCCATAGACTATGTATCCCCAGTTTACTGATGAGAAGCTGCGGCTCAGGGCCTGTGCGTCTCCTCTCATGGCTGAGTCTGGACCAGCCTGCAGAGAACCCCGCCAGGCACAGCCCCCAGGCAGGCTCTCCGCGCGCAGAGAGGGGCCAGTGGCCTGGCAACTCCCCACCAAGAATGAAAGCTGGTCTGTGAGGGCACTAATGGATGTGGCCTGGTGACCTCAAAACCAGAACCCGAATGAGCCAGTGCGAGACCCCTGTCCCCAGGGTTCCTTGCAGACTGAGACTCAGCGCTAATACTGTGTAAGGAGTACTCTACCAGTAATTGCTGGCTACTGAGCTCAACTTTACCTCCATCACTCCCCATTCACCTTAGAGCTGTGATTGGTTCTCAGCTATGGCCAATGCAGAAGAATCACCAGAGGAAGAACTTTGAAGTGTCTGACCACGGCGGGGAGAGAGAAATAGCTTAGACAGAGGCATTTGTTTCTGGTTTGGTTTTGTTGCAGTGTTCGGGACTTACTCCTGGCTCGATGCTCAAGGATCACACCTGGCATTTCTCAGGGGACTCTATGTGGTGCAGGAGATGAAACCCGTGTGCAAGGCTAGCACCCTACCCACTGCACTCTCTCTCTCTCTCTCTCTCTGACCCTGCAGTGGCATTTTGAAAAGCTCCAGTGAGGTGAAGAATCGCAGGTTTCCAGCAGTATTTCTCAAAGGAGGGGATCATGTGACAGACGGCTGGGCTACCACACCACAATTTCTGATAGAGTAGGCTAGGAGCGGGTCCAAGGATTTGCATTCATACTAGATGTCCAAGGGTTTCGGATGCTATGGGTCCATACCCAGCTTTGGGAATGACAAGTTTGAGGCACTGCACCAGAATCTCAGCACTGGTGGAGTGGGATGGCCATGAGTCAATGAATTTGTCTTGTATCACTTGTATCACTTGTCATTTCGTTGCTCATCAATTTGCTTGAGCAGGCACCAGTAACATCTCCATTCGTCCCTATCACATGCTAGTGTAGCCCAATGGCATCTGCTTGCTCCAGGAACACGAAGAGCATCAAACCATTCATTCAGGGTCTTGACGAAGAAGTCCGACCATCTCATAGGTGGGCGGCCAGGTGTTCTTTTGACGTCCCGTGGAATCAAGTCGGTAACAGCTCTAGTCCAGCAGTTGTCTCCAAATCGCTTTACGTATCTGGCCCATCTGATTTTTGACGCCTTGCCAAAAGAGACAATGTCCCTGGTTCTCTATCGTAGACGGAAGTTGGAACTCTGGATTCATTCTCTACCTTGAGTGAAATGTGTACTCCAAGCAGCTCTCTTGATTCCTCTTTGGGAGACCTGAACAGCATTTTCATACTGTTTTCGTAGGGCCTAGGTCTCTGAGGCATATGTTAGTCAGGAAGAACGATGGAGTCAAAAAGATGTGCCAAGAGCCGGAGGTTCTTCACCCTCTTAACCACTTCTTCAACCTATTGAAGGCGTTCCACGCTGCTCTCTTCCTCCTGAGCAGCTCAGGTGCCAGGTTGTTCATCATGTTGAGTTCTCAACCCAGGTACACATAGCTGCTGCATTCGGAGATGTTTGTTCTGTTGAGAGCAAATGGAGTATCAGGAACTAGTCCGTTTCTCATGAACATTGTCTTCGTGAGATTCAGCTGGTGTCCAACCTTTCCAAACTCACAGTTGAAGTCGGCCAGCATCCGTGCCTCTTGGCTAATGTTTGGTGTTATTAGAACAATGTCGTCAGCGAAGCGGAGGTGGTGTAGTTGCCGACCGTCTATCTTCACTCCCATTCCTCCCCATTCCAGTCATCGCATGACATTCTCGAGAGTGGCACTGAGATCATTGACGTAAAGAGAGGAGTTTGGCAGGGTGATACCATTTCACTCAAACTCTTCAGTGCCACCCTCAAGAATTTGTCTAATAGAAAGATCTTACTCATCTGTGGAATATAAAATAACAGAGTGGGAGACTAACACCCAAGAGTAGTAGAGATAAGGACCAGGAGGTCTGCCCCACAGCCTGGAAACTGGCCTCACATGCTGGGGGAAAAGGCAGCTCAGATAGAGAAGGGAACACCAAGTAGAGGATGTTGGGAGGACCCATTCGGGTTGGAAGATGCAAACTGAAAGTAGACTATAGACCGAACATGAAGGCCACTCAATACCTCTATTGCAAACTACAACACCCAAAAGGAGAGAGAACAAAAGGGAATGCCCTGCCACAGAGGCAAGGTGGGGTGGTGGGGGATGGGGTGGGGGTGGTGAGAGGGATACTGGGATCATTGTTGGAGGTGAATGGATACTAATGAAGGGATGGGAAAATGATCACTGTATGAGTGAAATGCAAACACAGAAGTTCATAAGTTTGTAACTGTACATCACAGTGATTCTCTAATAAAAAATTAAAAAAAAAAGAATTTGTCTAATTATCCTTATCTAGAAGGAGCAGGATTGATATATCCTGAAGCAGAAAAATCCAGTGATCCCACTTCAGAAGGAGCTTGTGGTTGATGTAAAAGATTTTATGGAATGAAAGAATCTTCTTTTATAAGAAGATCTGAGTAAATGGAGAGAGGTGCTATATTCATGACATATTACTGAGATAGTTGTTTACAATTAATTGGTATGTGATTTCACATTTCTTGTCAGTGTTTCAATATACATTTGTGGCAGGGTTGAAAAAGGATGCCAATTTTTAAGAACCACTTTCAACAAAAATACAGGACACAGGAGATTCTGAAAAGGAAAAATAGAAAGTGGCTGAGACCAGGGAGCAGTGCAGGAAATAAGATACTTGCCTTTATGTGGCTGACCCCAACACCTTATACGGTCCCCAGGCAAGGTCAGGGGTCACTCCTGAGCCAGAAATAACCCCTGAGAACTGCCACATGTGACCCAAAAACCTCCCCTGCAAAATAAAAGAATATATATCTGATTCTGAAGCCTGTCATTAGTATTGTTTTTTTTTTTTTTTTTGCTTTTTGGGTCACACCCAGCGATGCTCAGGGGTTACTCCTGGCTTTGCACTCAGGAATTACTCCTGGCGGTGCTTGGGGGACCATATGGGATGCCGGGGATCGAACCTGGGTCGGCCGCGTGCAAGGCAAACGCCCTACCCGCTGTGCTATCGCTCCGGCCCTGTCATTAGTATTGTTTTTAAAAATGCTTGAATAGTTTCTATCACGCATCAGAGCAAACAGATAGTGAAAGATGCCTTACAAATTGATTAATAAATGGGGACAAGATAATTAGTTGGCAATTGAGTAACTCAGGTGATCACTTCAGACCATACACCAAACACATTTTGGATGAGTCAGTAATTAAATATCAAGGGGAAATCAAAACCTTTAAAAGGGAAACTAAGTAAAGAACAGACTCACCTCCCAGACTTGGGAAAAACCTGTGTTATGTCAAAGAAATAGAAGCAGCCCCAAGAGAAAGCAAGTCAATTAAAAAGAGGTCCTGAGGAATTCCAAGGAAAATGGAAGCAAAAACATGTATGGCAAACAAAGACACAGCAGGATTTTTGAAGTTACATAAAAGAGATCATACAATGTTACAACAGAATATGAAAATGAAGGGCTGGAGTGATAGCACAGCAGGTAGGGCGTTTGCCTTGCACGCGGCTGACCCAGGTTCGATTCCCAGCATCCCATATGGTCCCCTTAGCACCGCCAGGGGTAATTCCTATGTGCAGAGCCAGGAGTGACCCCTGTGCATTATTGGGTGTGACCCAAAAAGAAAAAAAAATGCATATGGAAATGAAACTAGGAAAATGTCGAATGATGTAGATTGGCAATACAGAATTGAGTGCCTACAAGAAATAGGGACATAAAGGGACAGGGGAACAGGGACACCGAAGCTTCAAACCTTCTTACTTGCATCTCAGATGTCCCCCTGCCAACCCACACCTTGCCAAGTCTTCTGCTCGCTTTGTCACGTTCGGTCCTGATGTGCTCTCGACAGGGTGAAAATCTCACAGATCATCCTCCTCCCAGCAGGTGAAAATCCCACATATTGGCCCCTGGACGAAGCCCCCACTTGCGTTTTCTTTTTCTCTGTCACATGCCTCACTCCCTGGCATGTCATTTCCTTTGTTTATTTAGCATCTCTTCCTTCTGCTAAAACCTAGCTCTGCGTGGGCAGGAATTTCGCTCTTCTTCTATCCCCAGTATATGACTCGTAGTAAGCCTTACTACATTTTCACCGAATGAGGGAAACAGCTAAAGTCACTTGTAATTAGAACATAAGATACATTTTTCTGGCTATATTAGAAAAGAAGAGGGGGAGAGAAAGGGCGGGGAGGGGGAAGAAAGAAGGAAGAAAAAGATGAATAAATTATTGACAAGGTGATTCTTGGAAAATTGAAATACTATTGGTGGTGAGTATAGTTTCACCTTTTGGCAGGGGGCAAGGGGGCATACCAGCTGTGCCGAAAGTCACTCCTGGTAGGGCTCAGGGTGACTGGTCCCAGATGGTACCCTGAGCCCTGCCAACCGAATCATATGAAAGTCTCCGAGAACCCCAAGCTGAGGGGTTTCCTACATGTCACTGGCCAGTTCTCTTTCGGAATTGCTGAGTCATGCGGGACAGAGCGAGGGACCAGCACGTCCGTGGATTGGCCCAAGGGACACAGACCTGCTAAGAGCAATGTGGGCTTTGGGACTGGCTCCAGAACACGAGAAAGAACACTGGTGGGAAAACAAATGAAGGAAATCTTCTGAATACACAATGCAGTTTTGTTCAAAGCCTTGCACCAAATGTCTGCGTCTCCATTTAGAGCATCGTACTCTCGCTCCCTTCAAGGTTAACTGTGGGCGGCAGCTCAGCCGGCCTTGTGGGAACTCTTTCCGACTTCTGCAACTCCTCAGCCCAGCGTTTTCTGAAAATGAAAAAGTGGACTTTTTCGAAAGGGTTTCAAGGAACTGTTGAGGAAAAGACTGTAAGAGTGAACGCGAAGGCGCTGGAGAGAGAGTAAAGCAGGGAAGGTGCTTGCCGTGCACCCGCTGACCTGGGTTCGATCCCCTGCACCCCATATGGTCCCCGGAGCCCCGCCAGGAGTGAGCCCTGAGCACAGAGCCAGGAATAAGCCCTGAGCACACCTGGTGCGGCCCAAAGACAAGTAAATAAATAAACGCATATATTTATTTATTTAAAATGAAGTCCTCAAAGACATTTGTGAGAACCTCACACAAAGAATCCTCAAAGTGAAAACCCAGGATCCTGGGAGGAGGGAGGGAGGGAGGGAGGGAGGGAGGGAGGAGGCCGGGGAGTAACAAATGTGACTTCTGAGCCATGAGACCCGGGTGGTTCTCTCTGAATTATCTGGTTACACCTCCTGAGTTTTCTCTCATGGGTGTTTGCTATTTCATAAGGAGATCGAGAAAGTGGGGGAGGGGTTAAAGAAAAAAAAAAACTAAAGCAGAGCAAGGGGTGCTGACTGAGGTGGCTCACTGGTTTGCACGCAAAGCAGGCTGGATTCCCAGGGACAGGTAGCTGGGCAGCGCCGGCAGCCAGAGAAGGGGGCACGTTTCAGACTGGCAGTTGTGGGAGCGAAGTCAGAGGTGATGGAGCACAGCTTGTTCCCAGAAAGACGTTGGCTGAGGCCGAGCCCAGCTGGCATTCAGGGAAAGATTTCAAAAGAGAGCGCGGAGGGCCGGTGAAGGCCTGAGGAATCTGTCTTGCATGCGGCCAACCCACTGGATTCCAGCACAGCACCACCTGGTCCCCAGAGCACCAGTGGGAGCGGCCCCGGGTCCTGGAGGTCCTGACCCACTACCTTACCAGCTGTCCTCACTCAGGTTTAACAAAGACTTCAAGAACTTACACAGATTGGGTGGGAAGACAACCACGCCGAGATATACCCCTGCAATGAAAAAATTGTAGTTTTTCCATCGTGTTTTGCTTTTCCTGGGATCCCTCCCCTTGACTTAGCTCTGCCCGTACTTCCTTGTTGGGGGGGGCACGTGAGTGAAAGCAGGACTTGCTTCCCTTGAGGCTAAGACCTCCACTTCGGGCCAGGATGGCTTTGTCAGACACGGCGGGTGAGCTCCAATTACCTGCCCATAATTATCCCAAGGTCCTCTGCAGAGCTGTTCTGGGCCAGCAGGCTACTGTCTGTTTCCAACAGACCCCGCCCGGGGACCCACATTGGGAGCCCCGCCTCAGGATCCCTGATGGAAGCAGCTTTGAAGGACATAGACCGTAGGTCCCCAAATTCCCTTGTCCAGGGGCCGGAGCGAGAGTACGGTGGGTAGAGCATTTGCCTTGCACGCGGCTGACCTGGGTTCGATCCCCGGCATCCCATATGGTCCGTCAAGCACTGCCAGGAGGAATTACTGAGTACAAAGCCAGGAGGAACCCCTGAGCATCACTGAGTATGACCCAAAAAGAGGGGAAAAAAAAAACAACTCCTGTGACCTGCATAATCCCATAATCTTCCTCTGTCCTTGGAAATCCATCAGCGCAATCTGAGGTCGCCTATGAGCTGACGTCGTCCGCATCCCACTCCCTCTGGGATTGCAGTTCTCTCCAACAAGCACCCCATGCCCAGGTTGATTCTCGGCGACTCCTTGGCATCATTGCTTAGGATTCTAGCAGGCTGGAGCATGGTCCAGTCTCTGCAGTGGTCTTGAGGCGGGATGAGATTGTAAGGGGTCCCCACTCCCCGAAGGTTCAACTCTGACATGCCCACATGCTGTGACACCGACTCCTGTCCCTCTGCGCATGTCGAGAGCCCGGGGGCTGAGCAGGGCTGTCCTGCCCGTGCAGGGTAATCACTTGATCTTCCTGCCTCCTTCATTAGTCTTATGAAGTCCCCGTGAGTTTCACAACCAGCAGACAGAGCAGGGCAGATGAAAGTGAAGGCAGGTGGGGTGATCTCATTTGGAGATCACAGTTGGTCTTTGGCACAACAGCTGGGCCCCTCCAGATTCTGTTGGCCACATGGGCGAACCTCTGGCTGGCGCCAGCAACCCAGGAAGGGGCCGGGCAGCGGTGGTTGGGTATCGGAGAACAAAGGAAAATGAATGCAGGGCTCTGACTCAGCTATGCCCACTGAGAGCCCGGCATACTGTCAAACGCTCTGTGAAGAACAAGTGTCACTTCTCTGATTAAAAAAAAAAAAAAGTGGTGTGGGGGGGGGGGGAGGCATTTAAAAAAAGAAGAAGAATATTGTCATGTTACTGCCACTTGATTTCAATGATCTGGGGTAGAGACAGACTCGGAGAAATGAAAACACTCAAGAAAACTGAAAGGACGTTTTCAACTGCAACATCAAGTGATAATGGGAAGGGGGAGAAGGGAGTGGGTAAATGGAGGGAAAGGAGTGAACTTCGGGCCGGGTCTGCGGCTCAGGGGAAGCATCACCTCGCACAGGTGAGGCCCCGGGTTCAATTCCCGCCATCACCATATGGTCTCCGGCCCTGCCAGATGTGGTCCAAGAAAACAAACCAGCCACAAAGATGGGTGTCAATTACATCCAAAGGATAGAATTAGCCTTTTCGTGGTGAACTTAGCATAGTAGATACACATGATGACTTTTAATGAGGCAATTAATGTTTAATGATGAAATTATATAATGTTATGATGCAATGTTATTTCAATAAGAAGGGGAGATAACCATCAAAATGAAGGAAAGCAATTCGGAGGGGCACGCGTGGCGGTGTCTGGGAGCTGCTTCCAGCGGGGGGGGGGGGTGGGCTCAGGGGTCCTCCTGCGGGTGCTTGGGGGCCCAGAAGTGGCCCCAGCACCCAGCCTGGCCTCTTTCACACAGCCCTGTGAGCACTGTCTCTCTGGGCTGACGATGGGGCTGTTCTGCTTTGTTTTTAAGAGGGGCTCAGTGGTCAAGTCACAACTTACATGTGTGAGCTCCTGAGTCTGATTCCACACCACTGTAAAAAAAAAAAAAGGGAAAGAAAATGTTTGTTCCAGGTTGGACCCTTGTCACCAGATGGTCCCCCCACCACTGTCAGAAGTGGCCCTAGAGCAGCAATTAGGAGTGGGCCCTGAGCACTGCTGGGTGTGGCCCAAACCAAAAAGAACATCATTAAAATAAGACACAATTTTTTGTTTGTTTTTGGGTCACATCTCTCTGCTCAGGAATCACTCCTGGCGGTGCTTGGGAGGAAGGGGGCACCAGGAGTGAACCCAGAAAATGGAATGCCGGGGATTGAATCCGGGTCGACTGTGTCCTACCCTATCCACTCTACTATTGCTCCAGGCCAAGATATAAACTTTAATAAAACCATTCGAAATGATATTTTCAAAGAACATCATTCTAGTGATGGGATTGGTGTTTGAATATTAAATGTAATCAAATATTGTGAACTGCTCTTAAAGTTTTTTAAAATTATTTATTATTTTAATGAATCACTGTGAGATACAGTTACAGAATTACAAACTTGCGTGATTACGTTTCTTTTTTTTTAAATTTTATTGAATCACCGTGAGATAGTTACAAGCTTTCATGTTTGGGTTACAATCTCACAATGATCAAACACCCATCCCTCCACCAGTGCACATTCCCCACCACCAATATCCCAGGTATACCCCCCTTTCCCACCCTCCCCCTGCCTCCATGGCAGACAATATTCCCATACTCTCCCTCTACTTTTGGGCATTATAGCTTGCAACACAGACACTGAGAGGTCATCATGTTTGGTCCATTGTCTACTTTCGACATGCATCTCCCATCCCAACTGGTTTCTCCAGCCATCATTTTCTTAGTGATCCCTTCTCTATTCCATCTGCCTTCTCCCCTCTGCTCATGAAGCAGGCTTCCAGCTATGGGGCAATCCCCCTGGCCCTTGTGTCTACCATCTTTGGGTGTCAGCCTCATGTGATGCTACCCTACACTCCACAAATGAGTGCAGTCCCTCTATGTCTGTCCCTCTCTTTCTGACTCATTTCACTTAGCATGATACTGTCCATGTTTATCCATTTATAAGCAAATTTCATGACTTCATCTCTCCTAACAGCTGCATAGTATTCCATTGTGTAGATGTACCAAAGTTTCTTTAACCAGTCATCTGTTTTAGGGCACTCAGATTGTTTCCATATTTTGGCTATTGTGAATAGTGCTGCAATAAATATATAGGTACAGATGTCATTTCTACTGTGCTCTTTTGCAGCGTTATTACGTTTCAATCATACAATGATCAAGTACTCATCCCTCCACCAGTGCCCATTCTCCACCACTAATGTTCCCAGTATCCCTCCCACCACCCCCACTCCAACCCACCCCCTGCCTCTGTGGCAGCCACATTCCCTCTTACTCTCTCTCTCCCTTTGGGTGTTATGATTCGCAATACAGGTACTAAGCGGCCATCATGTTTGGTCCATAGTCTACTTTCAGCACGCATCTCCCATCCTGAGTGAACCCTCCAACCATCATTTACTCAGTGGTCCCTTCTCTATCCCAGCTGCCTTTTGCCCCAAAAATAAAAAAAAAATTAAAAACACACAGACACACAAACAACAAAGAACATCATTCTGGGTGCAGTCAAGACAGCTGGTCTCGAACTGAAAATAAAGTACCCACGAAACACGTGCAACTAACCGAAAATGTCCCTTTAGCTTTGTCTTCCTCCATCACTCTCAAGCTCGTGCAAATCCCACATGCCCTGCTCTCCTTCCCCCCCATCCTGGACCCCCAGACTGAAGGGGTTAACCCGTGTCCCTCATCTCTCCTGCATGCCTGCTCTCCTGTCCCCTGAACTTGTGACCTCCAGGCCTGTCCCCTTGCCGGACAGGCTGTTCAGGTACATGCAGAATCGATTTCCCAACGCCAGTCTCAGAGAGAGGCTGCTAGTGCTTTCCACTCACCAGCTCATGCAAACAAAGCTCTGGGAGCTGGAGATGTAGCTCAGCACGGAACATTTGTCCTACATGCGTGAGGCCCTGGGTTTGATTCCAGGCACTATTAATGGGCCAAAAAAAAGAACAACTTTGTGGTCTCCATCTAGCTCTTTAGTTGTGTGTCTAGCAAGTTCAGCTGAAGCAAATGACAATTTCCATTGTTGCATCTTTTTACACAAAGCATGGTGCACACACAGAGTGCCTGGGAGCCTCTTAGACAAGTGGGACCCCAGGACCACCCCAGAATTCCTCCATCAGAGTAGGCTCACCGGATCCCCAGATCGTCTGTATGTCCATGCAAGGGGTGGGGGAGGGGAAGCACTAGCAAATCAAGGTGTGGGCCAGAGAAATAGACAGGGGGTAAGGCACTTGCCCTCCCTGATTCACTCTCTGGTACCCTGAGCACCACCAGGATCCCTCCTAGCACCACTATCCAAAAAGCAAAAAAACGGGGGGAAACATTGGTGTTAGTACCAAGGACCTGAATGCAACCTTTCTGCCTTCACACAGACAATTCATTGTTCTCTGCCCAGAAATGACTTGAATCACAATGCATGAATCTGGCAAACTCCTACTCATCCTTCAGAGTCCAGCTGATAGATCACGTCTACCTCAAACACTTCCCCATATCCCGAGTCAAAATGGATCACTCTAATACTTTCATCTTTGTCCCAAATGATAAGGCTCTGATCACATGGCCGAATTCTCTATGAGTGTATGACATCTTTAAGGACCAAGAATATGTCCCGATTATCAGGGTACCTTAGCAATCTAGCCCAGGATTTGGAGCAGAGGCTCAATAAATGTTGTCTAGAAACAACCTTTTGATTTTTCCTTCCATTGTTTTAGAGTTACCTCATAGTCAACTTTAACCCATCTCCAAAATTTCATATTGAAACTTTCCAGTCTTCAAAGGCTATGCTTGGGGCTGGAGCAATAGTACAATGGGTAGGGCGTTTGCTTTGCACATGGTTGACTCAGGTTCAATCCCCAGCATCCCATATGGTCCACCAAGCACCGCCAGGAGTCATTCCTGAGTGCAGAGCCAGGAGTAACCCCTGAGCATCGCTGGGTGTGACCCAAAAAATAAAAAATAAAAAAAAATAAAGACTATGCTTAGTTCTCTTTTTAAATTTTAAATTTTTTAATTTATTTTTAATTGAATTACCATGAGATCACCATACACAGTTACAAAGTTGTTCATGATTGGGTTTCAGTCATATGATGTTCCAACACCCTACCCTTCACCAGTGTACATTTCCCACCACCAGCGTCCCCAGTTTCCCTCCCACCCATTCCCCTATGCTTAATTCTTTAATGTCCTAATTTACAGTATCACTGTAGCACTATTGTCCCGTTGTTCATCAATTTGCTCGAGCAGGCACAAGTAACATCTCCATTGTGAGACTTGTTGTTATTGTTTTTGGCGTATCGAATACTTCAAAAAATGTCCAGATTATTGCAAATAATCTCTGAGTGTGCATTTTGCTGGGATATCTGTCCCCTTTCCTGGCACACTCCTTTCATCCACCTGATGAGAAGCCAGCATGAGGAGCAGTACGATTTTCAAGGAGATGCTAGATGCTGTAGTTTCTGCTCATTTGCATGAAGACTGTTGTGATGGCACTAATGTTCTCTTGCAGACATGCAGTTCCTATGAATAAATCAGTTGTGTAGAAGACCAGAAAGCTGTCACAAGAAGAAAGTAGCAGGTAAGTAGTAAGCCAAGAGTCACAATAATTAAGAGGCACATTCTGAAGGCCAGCACACCAGAAACACGCAGCCAATTTCTGGGGCACATACAGAGCTGGCATAAGCCTCCTGTTAACAGTCAACTCTCGAGAGAACCTCTGTGGTCCTGGACCAGCTTGCAGGAGACAGGGAAAGCCCGAGCAAGTCACTGGTAGTAGGCAAGGGGCCTTTGGGGCTGCTCACAGCCCACCCACTGGTCTGAGTCTTTGTTTGCATTTACGTTGAAGTCACGGCTCTGCAGAGGTAATTAAAAGGCACTACTTCAGAGAATTTTGTTGTTGCTGTTTTTGTTTTGCTTTTTAGGTCACATCCAGCGATGCACAGAAGTTACTCCTGGCTCTGCACTCAGGAATCACTCCTGGCAGTGCTTGGGGAACCTTATGGGATGCTGGGAATCAAACCCAGATCCGTTGCTGCAAGGCAAATGTCCTGCCCATTGTGCTATCGTTCCAGCCCCCCAGAGAATTTTTTTTAATTTATTTATTTTTAATTAGAGAATCACCGTGAGGGTACAGTTACAGATTTATACACTTTTGTGCTTATACTTCCCTCATACAAAGTTCGGGAACCCATCCCTTCACCAGTGCCCATTCTCCACCACCCGTAAACCCAGCGTCCCTCCCACCATCCCCAATCCCATCTCCCCCCCACCCCACCCTGCCACTGTGGCAAGGCATTCCCTTCTGTTCTCTCTCTCTAATTAGCTGTTGTGGTTTGCAATAAAGGTGTTGAGTGGCCGCTGTGCTCAGTCTCTAGCCCTCATTCAGCCCGCAACTCCCTTCCCCCACATGGCCTTCGACTACAATGTAGTTGGTGATCACTTCTCTGAGTTGACCTTTCCCCGGAACGTGAGGCCAGCCTCGAAGCCATGGAGTCAACCTCCTGGTACTTATTTCTACAGTTCTTGGGTGATAGTCTCCCACTCTGTTATTCTATATACCATACATGAGTGCAATCTTTCTATGTCTGTCTCTCTCTTTCTGACTCATTTCACTCAGCATGAAACTTTTCATGCCCATCCACTTAACTACAAAATTCTTGACCTCCTTTTTTCTAACAGCTGCATAGTATTCCATTGTATAGATGTACCAAAGTTTCCTCAACCAGTCATCCGTTCTCCCCCAGAGAATTTTTGAACAGACTAAATATTACCACCCTTGGCTCAGGAATTCCACCTGTCTAAAGTATAGACTTATAAATATAAATCACAAAAAAGTGACTTAGTGCCATTTTTATAAGAAACAATCTATATGTTCATCAATAGGAAATTTATTAAATACATTATAGTACATATATGCCCAAAATATATGAGGAGCTTTTATTTTTTTGGCTCTCATCCACCTGGCAGTGCTCAAAGTTTACTCCTGTCTCTGCTCAGGGGACCATATGAGGTGCTGGGGATCAAACCTGGGTCTGCTGTGTACAAGGCAAGCAACCTTTCCCCTGTGCTTTTGCTCCAGCCCCCTGTATACCTGGAGCATAGTACAGTGGGTATGCCCTTGCATGTGGCTGACCTGGGTTCGAGCCCTGACATCCCATATTATCCCCTGATTCCACCAGGAATAAGCTTTGAGCACCACTGGGTGTGGTCAAAAAATTGCCCCAAAATAAATTTTATATATATATATATATATATATATATATAAAAGATGTATGCACCTGTACTGAAGAATACTGTCACTGTCACTGTCATCCCATTGCTCATTGATTTGCTTGAGCAGCACCAGTAACGTCTCCATTGTGAGACTTGTTACTGTTTTTGGCATATCGAATACACCACGGGTAGCTTGCCAGGCTCTGCCGTGTGGGCGAGATACTCCGATAACTTGCCAGACTCTCCGAGAGGGGCAGAGGAATCAATAATGATACAATTTTTTTTAAGTAACAGAGCATTCATATTAGATTATTATTATAAAATGAAGTTGCCTTAAAATTATGTGTCTGGGCCGGAGAGATAGTACAACAGGTAGGCCGCTTGCCTTGCACATGGCCAACCTGGGTTCCATTCCTAACACCTTGTATGGTCCCCCAAGTTTCTCCAGGAGTGATTCCTGAGCACAGAGCTAGGAGTAAGCCCTGAGCATCTCTGAGTGTGGCCTAAAACAATAAACAAAAAAATTAAGGAGTTTCTTGAGTACTTCCAGGTGTGAGCCAAATCCCTCTCCCCTCAAAAAAGTATGGGCCAGCGAGATAACTCAGCAGTCTGGGGCTTTGCACGCAGGAACCCTGGATTCAAGCACTGAGTCAGGAGTCGTCCCGGAACTCAGATATGATAGGACATAGCCAGGGGCACAACGCAGAGAAGCAGCGGGGTCAAGGGACTAAGTGCAAGACTGTGGGTGCATCCCAGCTCAGCCGGCTGGTCTGTGCATGCCATGGGCTCAGCTACTGGCTTACAGAGTCGTGCGCTTGCACTTCCTAGGTGGAAAGTGCCGGCAGGAATAGTGTCTTCCTCGGAGGGCGGCCATAAAGATGAAATGCGTCATGAATGCAGAGCACTTGGAACTGAGCCTGGTACAGAATAAGTGTAATGTGTGAGCTAATATTAGTTGCATTGTCCTACTGTTAAAATGATGAGAAACATAACTTTAGGAGGGAGAGTTTAAGGGCTGGAGCATGTGCTTTGCAGTCAGGAGGCCTTGGGTTGCATCCCTGGTACCACGTAGTGCCCCCAGCACTGCCAGACGCAGCCCCTCTGCTTAGAGTTAGGGATGGTGTCTGAGCACTGGCCAGTGTGGTCCCCAAATCAAAATATATATGATGTTAGGAATATGTCCCAAAGCTGAAGCATTTACTAAATGCAGAAACCAGTAACCCTTAATGCACTATTTACTCCCAAAGGATGTGACTTTTATAATCTCCTCAATTCTGTGAGTCTTCTAAATTTTTTTTTCATTATTGCTGTTTTGTTTGGGGGCCACCCCAGGCAGTGCTCAGAGATTACTCTTGGCTCTGTGCTCAGAGATCACTTCTGGAGGGCTTTGGGGGACCATATAGGGTGCTGGGGATAGAACTGGGCCCCAGGGAAACAAGTGCTATTGTACTTTTGCCCCACTGTACCATTTCTCCAACGCTGGTGCCGGTTTTCTTTTTTCCCATCCAAGTATTTACTGGGTATCATACATCAAGTTTTGGTGCCCGTGAACTCAGCCAAGGACTCATGAGGTCTGTACCCCTTTGGTTTGGGGGCTCTCTCTCTCTCTCCTCTCTCTCTCTCTCTCCTCTCTCTCTCTCTCTCTCTCTCTCTCTCTCTCTCTCTCTCTCTCTCTCTCTCTCGGACTCTCTCAGTTGGTGTGCACAGAGGGGGCAGGCCTTCTGGCTCTGTGCTCAGACATCAGCACTCCCCGAGGTCACACTCCTCTTTGTGGTGCTTTCACACCCCTGGCGATGGGGCAGACACAAATAGTCTGTGATTCTGGGGTCATAGGCAAAGAGCATGGCCACCAGGCTCTGATAGCAGAGCAGCCGGGCCCCTGCTGGTCACATGTGGGCCACTGAGGGTTTGAGCTCATGATCATACGCTTAGAAGGCAGGTGCTCAGAGCCCCACTGTGCTACTCCTACGTGCCCGAGGTTTCCCATTTTTCTCCTGTCAACACATGCAACTTGTTTAATTTAAGGAAATTAAAGATTAATAAATAAATGCTACTGGAGCAATTAGGATAAGTGAGTTTTTCTTCCTCCAGGGAACAGGTCCAAGAATTTAATAGTGCTTGTCCTGTGGCTTTAAGTTTAATGGAATTGACCTGGCCACTTCTAGATCATAATACCTTAATCTATGTACTTACTGCCTTAGTGCATGTAAACCGTCAGGAGTTTCTGGAAGCTGTACCGTTTGTTGTCACTTTTTAAATTTAAGGACTTGTTCTTCTCTTTCCCTGTAAATAGCAGATGTACCACCAGGTGGTGGTAACAGTTCAAGCATGACCTAATTATTGGTCCCAAAGTTTTATGACAAAGCTGAGTCATGTTCATTTTGAAGGGGGGGAGGGGTGTGGGTTTGGGGTCACTCCCAGCTACTCTCAAGGCTGCACTCAGGGATCACTCCTGGTGCGCCCAGGGGGACCATATGTGGTGCCTGGGACAAAACCAGGGTCAGCTGCATGCAGGCCAAGTAGGTGCCTTGAACCCTTAACTATCTCCTTGGTCCCTTTTTGCAATATTCTAATTCTTTATTTAAAGAATTCAACTTAATATGGCAATATTTTTAAAGATTTTTTAAATAATAATACAAATGCATGCGGCCAACCAGGGTTCGATTCCTCTGCCCCTCTCAGAGATCCCGGCAAGCTACCGAGAGTATCCCGCCTACACTGGCAAGCTACCCGTGGCATATTTGATATGCCAAAAACAGTAACAAGTCTCAGAATGGAGACGTTATGGGTGCCCTTCGAGCAAATCGATGAGCAATGGGATGACAGTGATACAGTGATATTGCTTTATCCCCAGAACAGGACTACAGTGCTACAAATGTTTTTCAGAATGTTGGTTTGGTTTTTGGTCTTGGAGCCAGCCCCATCGGGGGAGGGAAGCTGCTTAGGGCTTCACACTAAAGGTCTCTCTCTCTCTCTGACATAGCTCAGAGGACCACGCAGTGCCAGGAATGGACCCGGGGCCTCCCACATGCAAAGCACGTGCTCTAACTCTTTAAACTATCTGGTTTTTGTTTTGAATGTGGGTGGGGTGAGAGGGAGGGAGGAAACTTGGTAAAGTAAGAAGCAGCCAACCGGGGCCAAAGTGATAGAACAGAGCACAAAGCTCTGGGCTTGCATGCGATTGACCTGGATTCAATCCCTGGCACCCCATATAGTCCCGTGAGCCCTCCAGGAGTGGTTCCTGAGCCAGGAGTAAGCCCTGAGTAAGCCCTGAGTAAGCAAGGCACATGATAGACAGGAGGGGGGGGGAGAGAGAGAGAGAGAGAGAGAGAGAGAGAGAGAGAAGAGAGAGCACTTAATTGTACTTCACAGATTGAGTAACTTTAAGGAATAACATTGGATTCCTTTCTAGTTTTCCTACCCAAAAAAAAGTTCCAAGCCTTCCTAAAATGTTGTTTTAATAAAGCAAAGGAAGAAAATCAGGGAGACTATAAAGAAATTCCAGCGTTCAGTCGCCAGGGAGAAAACTCCCAGGCCTAGACAGGCTCTGCATGCAGGAGGCCCAGAGGCCCGGGGCTCAAGGCCTGGTGCCCCCAACAACGCACTGAGTGACCCTCCGTCGACCACAGCGCTGGAGTAGTCCCTGAGCACCACCAGGTATGGCCCCAGAGCAAAAAATATAGATTAAGTTCAGGTTTTAGCAACAATGAGATATCATTTCATACCACAGAGACTGGCCCACATCCAAAAGAGCAAAAGCAATCTGTGTTGGCATGGATGTGGGGAGAAAGGGACTCTCCTTCACTGCTGGTGGGAATGCTGACTGCTTCAGCCCTTTTGGAAAACAATATGGACAATTCTCAAAAAATTAGAAATTGAGCTCCCATTTGACCCAGCAATACCACTCCTGGGCATATATCCCGGAGAGGCAAAAATGTATAGTAGAAATGACATCTGCATTTGTATGTTCATTGCAGCGCTGTTTACAATAGCCAAAATCTGGAAAAAAACAGAGTGCCCCAAAACAGATGACTGGTTAAAGAAACTTTGGTACATCTACACAATGGAATACTATGCAACTGTTAGAAAAGATGAAGTCATGAAATTTGCATATAAGTGGATCAACATGGAAAGTATCATGTTAAGTGAAATGAGTCAGAAAGGGAGAGACAGACATAGAAAGATTGCACTCACCTGTAGAATATAAAGTAACAGAGTGGGAGACTAACACCCAAGAGTAATAGAGATAAGGACCAGGAGGTCTGCCCCACAGCTTGGAAACTGGCCTCACATGCTGGGGGAAAAGGCAGCTCAGATAGAGAAGGGAACACCAAGTAGAGGATGTTGGGAGGACCCATTCAGGTTGGAAGATGCAAACTGAAAGTAGACGATAGACCGAACATGAAGGCCGCTCAATACCTCTATTGCAAACTACAACACCCCAAAGGAGAGAGAACAAAAGCGAATGCCCTGCCACAGAGGCAAGGTGGGGTGGTGGGGGATGGGGTGGGGGTGGTGAGAGGGATACTGGGATCATTGTTGGAGGTGAATGGGCACTGGTGGAGGGATGGGTAAACGGTCACTGTATGAATGAAATGCAAACACAGAAGTTCAAAGTTTGTAATTGTACCTCACAGTGATTCTCTAATAAAAAATTAAAAATTAAAAATTTTAACAATTAAAAAGTTCAGGTTTTAGAATGGGTATGAGCTGGTCCAAGCCGCCATATTCCAGCAGAAAAGACTGACATGTCAGGCGTGAGGTGCAGACCTGACCATGGTTTCACAGAGCAGCTTTCGACAGATGTCCTCAACAGGGGACAAACGTGCACTTGTGAAATCTGTGGTCACTTTATAAGCCTGGGTTTACCAAGCGAGTCCTTTACAAAACTTCCAGTTCCTCTTGGTCTAGTCTTGCTGTTTCTGCCCAGCAAGGAGAGATTCTCAGGAGTAGCAATTAGACCCGTCCCCAGGGTTCCCACCAACTGGCAATATTTGTTCTTTTGTTTGTTTGTTTGTTTGTTTTGCTTTTTGGGTCACACCCAGCAATGCCCAGGGGTTACTCCTGGCTTTGCACTCAGAAATTACTCCTGGCGGTGCTTGAGGGACCATATGGGATGCTGGGGATTGAACTTGGGTCGGCTGCATGCAAGGCAAACGCTCTACATGCTGTACTACCACTCTGGCCCTTAACTGGCAATATTTGGAGGGCATCCATTATCATTTATTTGTTTTGTTTGGGGTCATACCCACCGATGCTCAGGGCTTACTCTTGGCTCTGCACTCAGGATCACTGCTGGCAGGTTTGGGAAACCACCAGGGATGCTGCAGATGATCGAAGCCTGGTTATCTGCATGCAAGGCAAGTGTCCTACCTACCACTGCAGCCACCTCTGCCCCCATTATCATTTCAACTAAAATAGTCAATGCAACTCGCTGACTTGGTAACCCATTCTCATATTTAATATAGCACAATGGCGAGGTAAGAGCCAGCAGGTCTCCAGTGCAGGAAGAAGTTTGCGAAGCACAAAGTTTGGCCTTTCTCATGCTGATATTTCAAACTGTCCTAATACTTCATCTACTTTTGATCTCCCTCATTTTATTTCTAAAGGGAGGGGCTGGAGTGATAGCACAGCGGGTAGGGCATTTGCCTTGCACGCGGCCGACCGGGGTTCGATTCCCAGCATCCCATATGGTCCCCTGAGCCCCGCCAGGAGTAATTCCTGAGCGCATGAGCAAGGAGTAACCCCTGTGCATCGCCGGGTGTGACCCCAAAAGCAAAATAATAAAATAAAGGGAACCTCCCAGCTGCCTGTCCCTTAGGCTGTCTGTCCTCAGTCCGTTCTAGGTCCCCTCACACAGCTGCACATGCGCGGACTCCGTCCACGCTGGGCGGCCGCTGCAGGCCTGCCGGGCACCCCCTTCCGCTCTTCTCCGGGGCTCCGTTTCCGTTCTTGGCTCCTTTGCAAAAGAGGAACAGCACGTGCTGCAACCCACAGCGATCTGTCAATCTAGGAAAAGGTCTTACATCAGCCTTCCCTGGATCCCGGCAACTACACATTTCTTCTAGAAACCCTCCTTCCCCCCCACCCCCACACATGCACATACACACACACACACACACACCAATGAGGAGGAGGAGAGAACATGGAGAGACCTCAGGATCGGTACAAAAACCAGAGGAGGATTCTCTTCCACCCTTCCCGGCCGGCCCAGGCATCAGCGCTGTCACCGGGGTTCCCTCAAACACTTCCTTCTCAGGGAAGCTTTCGCTTCCCCATAACTCATCACTCTGGCTTATTTTTTTTAATCATTTATTTTTTTAATTGAATCACCGAGAAACGCACAATGTTGTCCATGATTGGGTTTCAGTCATATAATGTTCCAACACCCATCCTTCAGTGTACATTTCCCACCATCAATGCCCCCAGTTTCCTTCCCTCGACCATGGCTTTCTTAGACTTGGGGGTATGTGCATGTGTGTGTGTATGTATTTCACATGATTGATTGGTTGGTTGATTGATTTTTGATTAGGTATCAGAGTGCTGTGGAGCTTCTCCTGGTCCTGTGCTCAGGAGTTACTCCTGGCAGTGGTTTGGGAACCACACGTAGTACTAGATACTGAACTATAAGGTCAGCTTCACACCGAGCATGCTCCAGCCTGCTGAACTATCTCTCTGGCTCTGTTCATACTTTACTTTACGGACAGCACAAGGAAAGACAAGGACAAATTATCAAATATCTGGACTGAAGACAACTTTTTGACTTTATTTTGCTTTGGGGGCCTTGCTTGGCAGTCCGAGGACTTACTTCTGACTCTGCGCTCAGGGGTGACGTTGGGTGATGCCCCAGACATTGAACCAAGGTTGACCACGTGCATAGTAAACACGTTAATCTCTGTACTATTGCTCCAACCTCAACTTTCCACTCTGGAAACAAAGTAAGTGGCCGAAGCAAGAGTACAGTACAATAGGCTTACTCCTGGCTCTCCGAGAGGGGTGGAAGAATCGAACCTGGGTCGGCCTCATGCAAGGCAAATGCCCTACCCGCTGTGCTATCACTCCAGCCCTAGTGTCCCTTAATCCTACCAAAACAAACAAACAAACAAAAATGAGTGCCAGAGTGATAGTACAGTGGGAAAAGCATTTACTTGCCTTGCATGTGGTGACCGGGTTTGAATCCCAGCATTCCGTATGATCCTCTGAGCACCATTGGGAGTGATTCCTTAGTACAGAGGCATGAGTAACCCCCGAGCACCACTGGGTGTGGCCTCCAAAACCAATAAATCAATTAAAAAATTTAATACAGCACTTCCTCTGCAAGCGTAAAGTTTAAACTGCCTTAGCATCTAATGATAGAGGAGTTTTGAGCTAAACTCCCCGAATAAAACACCATACCATACATTTGGAATGATGGAAAAACAAGTTTTTTAATAAAATGCCTGGGGCTGGAGAAGTGGCTCCGAGGCTGGGTGCTTTGTATGCTGGAGGCCTCAGTGAGAATCCGACTCCCCAGCGCGTGGAGCAACCCCGAGCACAGAACCAGGAGCACAGAACCAGGAGCAGCTTCTGACAACAACTGGGTATGGCCCCAGACAAGCATACATAAAATGTTTGTCTTATTACATTAAGAAAAAAACTGGCTGGAACGATAGCACAGCGGGTAGGGCATTTGCCTTGCATGCGGCCGACCTGGTTCGAGTTCTCCGCCCCTCTCGGAGAGCCGGCGAGCTACCGAGAGTATCTCGCCCACATGGGCAGAGCCTGGCAAGCTCCCCTTGGCGAATTTAATGTGCCAAAAAAAAATAACAAGAAGTCTCACAATGGAGACGTTACTGGTGCCCACTCGAGCAAATCGATGAGCAACAGGATGACAGTGGCAGTGACAGATATATAGTCTGTCTTATTATATACTAAGAAAAAAAAAGATAGGCATTATTTAATTATTTTTGTTGTTGTTGGGTCATACACGACTATGCTTGAAGGGTGGTGACACTCCTTGTTTAGTGCTTGGGTCACTCCTATGGGTGCTTGAGAGATCATCCAGAGCCCAGAGTCAAACTCAGGGCCTCATACACGCAGTTCAGGTGGTCCTGAGTCACCCCTTAGGCCTTTTTGAAGAGTACAAGAGTCAGAAAGACGGAAAGTATTTCTAAGAGTTACTTAGAGGTGGGCTTCAATTAATTTAATTCCCATTTCTTTCATTTTTTTTCTGTATTGTAGGAACTTTTTCCTCTTCACCTGTATTCCTTTTCTAATGTGGGGTGGGGGGAGAGCCAGAGAGATGGTTCAGGGGTTCGGGCACTTGTGTTGCATGGGACCGACCCCTGGTTCAGTTCCTAGCACTGCATGGTTCCATTCCTGAGCATCGCCAGGAGTGACCCCAGCATAGAGCTGGGAGTAACCCTTGAGTACAAGATCTCCAGATGGGCCCCCCCGGCCCCGCAAAAAAGAGCAATAAAAGGACAAGAAATAAAAGAAAAAAAGCCAAAGAATTAGCAAAATGATGTGTCTTGAGAAGGTCCCACCCTGGGCCTTCAGGTGGTCCCCCTGGCCTGCCCTTGGCTGCCAGAAGTGGTTTTACTGCACTGCTACTGCGGTAAATTGAGAAACGCTCTAGTTCCTGCCACATGACTTTATAGGGTGCTGGGTTCTCTGCAATAACATGCATAATAATCTTTTTAGCAATCCCTGCAATTAGGGGCTTGCCAAACTGGAATTGTGACTTTATCTGAGACAGCTATACACACACATAAGCACGCACACACAATACTAGAAATTCAGAACCCACAATGCAGTGCAATTAGCTCACCTGTAGATGGGAAGATAGTCTACAAACTCTAAATATAAATGGAGGGGGTTCTCTTTTTTTTTTTTGTCTCCTTCAACATGAAGATGACCAGTTTTCAGCTGGGTGGTCAGTGGAGGTGCCCACGGCTCGAGGTGCGAGACCCGCGGACTGGCAGGGGATGAGAGGTCTAGAGGCCCACTCAGGCTCAGAGCTGAGCGAGCAAGGAGGAGGCCGTCCCCCCCCCCCCACCGTGAGAACCACTTTCCTCAAGCAGAAGTTAATTACAACTGTCCAATTACCCACACGTTTATGGAGAGGCTGCAACACACCCGCCGCTGTGTTCCTGTGTGGCGACAGCCTCGAAGTAAAACCTCCTCTGTGTGTGTGTGTGTGTGTGTGTGTGTGTGTGTGTGTGTGTGTGTGTGTGTGAGAGAGAGAGAGAGAGAGAGAGAGAGAGAGAGAAACGGTTCTCTGTAGTAACAATAATGGCCCCTGGCCTTTCTCGGCCAACAGTTTCCTCTGCCCGACAAGAATCCCAGTGGCCAGGATTCTTAGAGAATCCCTCACACTGGTCCAAGCGTTGTTTCAATCCAAGTAAGCCACTTCTCCAAGACAAGTCCACTCATCGGGGTTAAGACTCCCCTGGGACCCAGTGCTCCGAGCTTGCCTCTCTCGCACCGTTTCATCGCCTTCCCAGTGCAGTAACCCCAGAGAAAGCCAAGTTAGAAAAGGCACGTGTGGTCTTGCTTTGGTTTGAGTTGGGTTTTTGGACCACTCCAGTGGTGCCCAGGCCTTACTCCTGGCTCTGTGCTCAGAGAACACTCCTGGCAGTGCTCTGGGGAACCTATTTGGTGCCATTGTCAAAACAGGGTCATCATTTTGCCAGGCAAGAGCCTGAACGCCTGAATCATCTCTCTGGCTCTCACAGGTGTGTCTTTGAATGTAAAAGGCGGACAGATGAGGCGGCCCTGAAGCGCCTCACTGTTGGGGGGCGCAGGAAAGCCTTGTTTGTGATGGGGGAGAGTCTCACTGTTCTGGGTCAGAGGCGACCCCAGCTCCCAAGCGTGGGGCCGTGCAGACAGGGATGGCGCCCAGACAGCAGCAGGGAAGGAGCTCGGGCCAGGGGAGACAGGCCTTGCAAGCTACTAAGTGATCTGACAGGAGGACAGGGTGGGCACATGATGATGACGAGCAGGCAGTGGGGACAGTCCACACAAGATGACGCAGTTGGAAAAGAGGGTCATGAGTCTTTGGTGTCCCTCGGAGGGTAATGAGCGAGTACAGGTGACTTTCTCTCTCTCTCTCTCTCTCTCACACACACACACACACACACACACACACACACACACACACACACACACTCCAAGACCGCCTTTAGCAGTGCTGATATGCAAACACAACCTTTGTCCCCTTGTCTTTGAAACATGCCACTTCTTCACCTTTAGGTCTGACCTGGCTAACTTTGTCCTGAAGGAAAACCCCTCCGGATGTTTCTCTGAGTCACGTCCCAGACACCCATCGCCTCCCTAGCAGATAGGGTGGCCTAATCCCCTCTGCACCCTCATATTTGTACCCAACTCAGATCCACCAAAGCGCTCTTCATACCGGTCACAGTTGTCAGTCCCCCTTAAAGAGACCTGAGACTGAGGACAGGAACCCCATCTTTCCGCTTTGTGCCCCGGTACCAAACAGTGGGCCTGTCCAGAGAGGATTTGGCATGGATCTGCTGGTTGAAAACACGATTCCTGAGCTAGGTCAGAAGCACCGCAACGGGCAAGACACACTGGCCCTCCCCCAGATGCTGTGCGTTCTCCGAACACACCTTGCTGAAGCCTCTCTGAAGAAGTAACATGGAGCATGACAGACAAAGGACTCCTCGTTCCCACCCAATGCAGATAATTTCTCATTCTGCAACACTGCCCTATTTTAATTTACAATTAACTCAGAAACACTAGGATTTGGGTTTTCTATTTTTTTTTTGGGGGGGAGGGCATGCAGGTGGGCCCAGGGGACTGTGCTCAGGGCTTACTTACTCCTGGCTCTACACTCAGTGCTCACTCCTCATGGGCTCAGAAGAACCTACGCGGTACCTGGGTTGGCCGCCTGCAAGGGTTTCTTCTAGAAACTCCATTTCAGGTGTCTGTGCCAGAGCACTAACAGATCGACTGGCCTGAGGCCAGCTGCCGATCCGCCAGAGCAGTGCCTGAAACACTGGCACCGTTTGTGAAGAGAATCGAGACATGCGCGGCCAAGCCTCATTTCATTAAATCCGGCCCCTTCTGAGTCTGTGAGATCCTCACTTCGAAATTTGGCTGACCTGGACTTGGACCTCGCATACGAGGAACCTGATTTCCAGAGAAAATGAATCACAGCAACCCCTTAAACGGCTCCTGTTTCTAAGTCTTTCACAGAGAGTGTCTGATCTTCTAAAACATTGTAGCTCCTTGCCCCTGTGTGCTCCTTCCTTGGAGTTTCAGCCTGTCTCGGTAGGGCAGGCTCTAGAGACAGGGGTTGGCGGACTCACATCCTCTCTGAAAAGAGGGACGCAGCCATGACTCATGACCCTTGCCAGGGACCTTCCAGATATTGGCTCCAGATTGATCCATCTCCAGACTTGCACCATCCACACAGACTTCACGCAGCCAGAGCAGAATCCTCTGTGTCCTCTGTGTGTGTGTGTGTGTGTGTGTGTGTGTGAACTCTTTAAGAATGGAGCTGACTTGGAAACTGGCCTCACATCCTGGGGGAAAAGGCAGCTCAGATAGAGAAGGGAACACCAAGTAGAGGATGTTGGGAGGACCCATTTGGGTCGAAGATGTGAACTGAAAGTAGGCAATAGACCAAACATGCCCTGCCACAGAGGCAGGGTGGGGTGGTGGGGGATGGGGCGGGGGTGGTGAGAGGGATACTGGGATCATTGGTGGAGGTGAATGGGCACTGGTGGAGGGATGGGTAAACGATCACTGTATGAGTGAAATGTAAACACAGAAGTTCATAAGTTTGTAACTGTACCTCACAGTGATTCTCTAATAAAAAATTTTTTAAAAAAAGAATGGAGCCGACCAATACCACTTCCTGGAATATATCCCAGAGATGCAAAAAAGTATAGTAGAAATGACATCTGCACTTATATGTTCATTGTAGCACTGTTTACAATAGCCATAATCTGGAAAAGACCCGAGTGCCCGAGAACAGATGACTGGTAAGAAACTTTGGTACATCTACACAATGGAATACTATGCAGCTGTTAGAATAGATGAAGTCATGAAACTTGCATATAGGTGGATCAACATGGAAAGTATCATGTTAAGTGAAATGAGTCAGAAAGAGAGGGACAGGCATAGAAAGATTTCACTTATCTGTGGAATATAAAGTAACAGAATGGGAGACTAACACCTAAGAATAGTAGAGATAAGTACCAGGAGGATTACGCCACAGCTTAGAAGCTGGCCTCACATGCTGGAAGAAAAGGCAGCTCAGATAGAGAAGGACCATCAAGTAAAGGGTGCTAGGAGGGCCCACTCGGGATGGGAGATGTGTGCTGAAAGTAGACTATAGACCAAACATGATGGCCATTAATACCTCTATTGCAAGCCACAATACCCAAAAGGAGAGAGAGAGCAAAAGGGAATGCCCTGACACAGAGGCGGGGTGGGGTGTGGGGGACAGGGTGGCGGTGGGGGGAGGGATGCTGGGACCATTGGTGTGGAAAATGGGCACTGGTGGAGGTATGGGTACTTGATCATTGTATGACTGAAATGCAAGCATGAAAGTTTCTAAGTCTGTAGCTGTACCTCACGGTGATTCACTAATAAAAAAAAAAAGAATGGAGCTGAGGTGGAGAGAGAAGATAGTGGGTAGGGCACTTGCCTTGCATGTAGCTGTGCCCGGTATCATCTTCAGCATCCTATATGATCCCCCAACCCTGCACAGCTGACTATGGCAAACCCGTCTGTTTGGTTTTAACATACTTGATTGTATCCGCTTATATACGGGTTTAAATGGCTCCAGAATGAAATACAGCAACCTTAACACACTTCCCTCTTGTGGTGGGAAGGTGCTTGGGGGTGGGATTGGTTTGAGTATTATCTGTAATGAACTACTGTGAACTACTTTTATGAAAATAAAATATATAAAATTTTTTAAAAATTGTGTACCTAAGGCCAGGGCCTTAATCCCAGCCCTGCTTCTGAGATCTTATTTTTCTTTCCCGCCTACACCTCACTTTGATCTCAAAGAACTCAGCATCCATGGTTAGCATGGTGGAGGAAAAGGGCTTTCCCTCAACAGATGGAGCAAGCCGGAGGAGAGGAGAGTGGGAAGCAAAGCAAGATGCGCTCTCTGATCACATCTTCCAAGATCTTCAGAGTCTTGGTTACTGGGGGCCACACACCAACTGCAAACCAGAACCATCATACAGAAAGCCTGTCAGTGGGGCTTAAACCGGAGACACAGAAACCTCTAACTTGATACAGTAAAAGAGCTTGAAATTTGGGGCCAAGACTAGGTCCTACTCCTACCACCTCGCCAGGCTTTCCTTGTAAAACACTGTGGTCGCTTCAGTGCATCATCTATAAAGTCAGAGGATATTATTAAATGCTCCCAACATGCTAAGGAGACATCATGGAAGCATTGACGACATCAAGAATGTCTTCCCCCAAGACACCATGGGGTAGATAGAGGCTCCCTGACGATTGTGGATTTATTTATGCTGGTGGCAGAGATGTGATAGAGTCCAAAAGGAAGGGGTGTCTGGAGGTGTGACCGTGATGGAGTATAAAGGGAACTACTAACCCGAGAAGGGAGTTGAGGAGGGATCAGTGGAGTCAAGTTGCGTAGAAAGACGAAAGATGGGTTGTGTGGGAAGGATGCAGAAAGGAAAGCCTTAGCCACAGAGCACCATCCTAAAGTATGGAGGGAAGCAGGGTCTAAGCCAATCTCACCCACTGAAGCTGAGAGTAGATGGTGGTTACCAAGGATGGAGGAACTGGAGAAATATTAGCCGAAGGGTGTAAAGTGTCAGTTATAAAAGATGAAAAAGGTCTAGAGAGCTCATGGACAGACACCAGATTATAGGTAACGATGCCGGATTCACTGGTGGAGGGAAGCAGACACTCTTGTGAAGTGCGTGGTCTTGGAATATTGTATGCATGGAATGCCATCACTTAACAGTGTTGTAAATCACACTGTTAAAAATGTTTTTAAATGGGGCTGGAGCGATAGCACAGAGGGTAGGGCTTGCACGAGGCCGACCCGGGTTTGATCCAGCATCCCATATGGTCCCCCGAGCACCACCAGGAGTAATTCCTGAGTGCAGAGCCAGGAGTAACCCCTAAGCATCGCCGGGTGTGACCCAAAAAGCAAAAAAAAAAAAAGTTTTAAAATAAGAAATGCCCACAATGGCTTTTTACATTCAACAAAGAGGGGATATGTTGAGTGTCTTCAAAGCATGCATGCACACACACACACACACACACACACACACACACACACATACACTTGTAAGTGATCAACCAAGTTCGATCAGGAGCAAGCTCTGAGCACGGCCAGGTGTGCCCAACCACTCACTCTGCTCCCAAAGGGGGGAAAAAGAAAAAAAAAAGAAGAAGCTGTGAAATCGTCTCCAAAGAGCTTAAAAAAATCTTTCACCTGAGGGAAGAGCCCAGGTTCAATACCCAGCACCACATGGTCCCAGAGCACCACCAGACTGACCCCCAGGTCTCTGGGCACCACCAAACTTGTCCTAAAGCCAAAACAATGAAAATAAAAGAAAGAAAATGCTATGAGGTAAGTTAATCAGCTTGTGTCAATATTTCACAATATATACAGACATCAAAATATCAAGTGTATATCTCAAAGATATGTTGTTTTTTTTCTGTCACAGACCTCAGTAAAGATGCCAAGGGACCCCAAAGGGCGCTAGTAACTCCTGGGTTTTCGTGTAGAGGACCTCCACTGAGAGACGGCCCTTACGCCCTGCAGACTGCTCGAGCCTGCAACAATGACCTCATCCCAGCCCTCTCCTCCTCCAGGGCTGCTGGCCCAGTCCCCGGTGGCTGTCAGGCTCTGCCCACCAGGGTGTCCTTTCACATTGTAGTTGTGAGGCCAAGGATCCTGCCAAACTGTATTTCAAGGATAATCAATAAGTCTTCCTGCATTTTCAAGAATGCTGGAAAGCATACAGCCTAAGACCTTTCAGGAGTGCAGCCTGAAAGTCCGCTTGGAGCTTCAATCATACCAACGAAAACCTATAAAAAACAAAACAAAACAAAAACAAGTTTAAAATGAGGGAATGGGCCCCAGGACACTCAGCGCGGAGGGGACGGATGATCAGAGGCCAGGGAAAACCCAGCCAGTCAGAAGCGCTGCCGAGAGACTTTGTGCTGGCCTCTGCGTCTTGTGAACAGTCGCTGCAGAACCTGTCCATCCTGACCGGGGGCTGTTTGTCCCACTGTACCTGTCCAACAGGCTGGACAGTCTGTGAGTGTGGGCTGCCCCGATGGCAACTGCCAGCCCAGAGGGCAGGGTGATGGGCCTGGGTTATTCAGCATCGCTTTCACATGGTCTCTTACCCAACACATGCAATTCAGAAATAAAGAAAACGCTCTCTCAATTCTGACCCACTCATGGACTCTTGTCTTGGGCGAGAATCACTAGTTTTCTCAGTTAAACATGGCAGCCACAGACTACACCAACAATTGTTTTAATCATAATTGGGCTGGAGCGATAACACAGCGGGTAGGGCATTTGCCTTGCATACAACCGACCTGGGTTCGATTCTTCCGCCCCTCTCAGAGAGCCTGGCAAGCTACCGAGAGTATCTCGCCCACACAGCAGAGCCTGGCAAGCTACCCGTGAAGTATTCAGCACCCCAAAAACTGTAACAAGTCTCACAATGGAAACATTACTGGTGCCCGCTCGAGCAAATCGATGAGCAACAGGTGACAGTGACAGTGACAGTGATAACTGTCAAAATTGTAGACAGAAAATTGCAAAGAACATCTTAAAGTAGATGCATTTGAGTATACCATGAATATAATCGGGTCAAACTGTGTACATAAGGCTCATTAAGCTGGGGAAGGGTTAAAAGGAATTTTGAACTGAAAATGGTTGTACCGGGCCGTGAATGGATACGGGCTTTCTTCTAAGGGAATGAAAATGCTCTATAACTGAACACAATGGCCACTCAACACCTCTATTGCAAACCACAACACCTAATCAGAGAGAGAGAACAAAAGGGAATTCCCTGCCATAGTGGCAGGGTGGGGTGGGGGGAGACGGGTCTGGGGAGGGGGGGAGGGATGTTGGGTTTACGGGTGGTGGAGAATGGGCACTGGTGAAGGGATGGGTTATTGAACTTTGTATGGGGGAAGCATGAGCACAAAGATGTATGGATCTGTAACTGTACCCTCACGATGACTCTCTAATTAAAAATAAACTAATAAAAAAAAATGCTCTATAATTAGGTCATGGGGCTGGAGTGCAGACTTTGCATGCAGGAAGCCTGGGTTCAATCCCCGGCCTAACACGGGTCCCTGAGCACTGCCAGGTGTGACCTCACAATAAAAATAAAACAAAATAAATAAAATTAGATGCCGCTGTTGACCGCACAGGAGCCAGTGAAACACAATGTTGGACATTTTTCAGTGGGTGCATTTGTGCTGTGTGGATCCTCTCTTGATAAAGCTGCTGCTTTGAGTTTTCCCAAAGACTCACACACAAAAAATAGGTCTTTATCCACTGGCCTTTCCTTTCCCCCTAACCCATCCCCTGCTTCCTCCAAACAAAAGTGCGATTGCAGATCCCGGCTGTGGAGGGAGGATGAGTGGGTGTGCAAGGCATGGGCCCCGGGCAGTGAAGAAGGAGCAGGCCCCAGCTCTGGCCCCTGGTTTGAGGCCACTGCTAGCATCCCTCGCTGCCAACCCTCGCATGGAGCATCTGGCAGGAGAAATTGGGTTTGCCAAATGCCAGGCTTGGCTTCACATAGCAGAGGCGGGGAAAGTTAGAGCTAAAAGACTATTTTAAAAATGGAAAAGTGAAAGCTAGTGCACTTGCCTTGCATGCACCTGATCCAGGTTTGATCTCTGCCACCCTCTCCAGTCCCTGAGCACAGAGCTGGGAGTAAGCGTGGCCCTCAAACAAAAACATATTTAAAACTAGAACACCAGAGAGATATGACAGAGGTTAAGGTGCTTACCTTGCATGCCAAATGGTTCTCTGAGGCCCCGGCATGCCAAACAGTTCTCTGAGGCATGCCAAATAGCTCTCTGAGGCCCACTAGAAGTAATCCCTGAGCACAGAGCCAGGAGCAAGTCCTGAGCACTGCTAGCTGAGACCCAAAACAAAAATAAAAATTTGAAAATTGGACTGAAGAGAGAGGATAAGAGGTCAGGCATTTGCCTTGCATGTGGCAGCAGCCAGGACTCTGGTTCAAGGCGCCCCCAATTCCCCCTGCTTAAACACTGCCAAGGACAGGCCCTAAGCACCACCAGGAATGGCCCAACCCCTAACCCCTCAAATTAAAATTAACCCAGTCCAAGAAAGGAGCCCATGGGGGTGAGTTATGGATCAGTCAAAAAGTAATGTAAATAAACAGATAAAAATAAATTTAAAAAAAATCAGTACATTTAAATAACTATTAGTTTTAACTTAAAAAAAAAAAACACCTTCTTTGGGGACTGGAGAGGGTATAATGGAAAGGGCATTGCCTTGCAGGTGGCTGACCCAGGTTCCATCTCTAGCACCACATATGGTCCCTCAAGTCCCACCAGAACCAGGAGTAAGCCCTGGGCACTACCAGGTGAGACCCCCAAACAATAATACATTCATTAAAAAATCAAAACGGGGATCAGAGAGATAGTCCAGAGGGTAAGGTGCTTGCTTTGTACACCGCCAACCTGAATTCAATCTCCAGCATCCCATATGGTCCCCCAAGAACTACCCGAAATAATTCTGAGTGCAGAGCCAGGAGTAGGCCCTGAGCATTATCGGGTGTGACCCCAAAGCTACAGACAAGAAAAAAAAACACCTTTCTGTGAGATTGGTTCTTGTTTGTTCATTTTGGTTTTGGGGTGAGACCTGGTAGCAGGGAGAGTATTCAGCAGTGCTCTTGGATTTGTGCTCAGGGATTACACTGGACGGGCCGTGGAGGAACCACAAGTGGTGCCTGATAAATACTCACAAGGCGAGCACCTGCCCCCTGCACTGTGTATCTTGAAAGTACGCAATGTCTACATTGTTGGGGACAAGGAGAGAAGTACAGGACCAACTTAGTCATTGTTAAAACAACACATTAGACATGAACGCTTCCTAATCTGGAATGTATAGCCCCTAAACAGATTTCACTGTCACTGTCACTGTCATCCCGTTGTTCATCGATTTGCTTGAGCAAGCACCAGTAACGTCTCCATCATGAGACTTGTTACTGTTTTTGGCATATCGAATACACCATGGGGAGCTTGCCAGGCTCTGCCATGCGGGCGGGATATTCTCGGTAGCTTGCCAGGCTCACCAGAGAGGGGCAGAGGAATCAAACACAGGTCAGCCATGTGCAAGGTAAGCACCCTACCCGCTGTGCTATCACTCCAGCCCCCCCCCCAACAGATTTTTTTAAAAAACAACTTAGATAGCACAGCGGGTAGGGCGTTTGCCTTGCACGCGGCCTACCCAGGTTCAATGCCCGGCATCCCATATGGTTCTCCCAGGCACTGCCAGGAGTGATTCCTGAGTGCAGAGCCAGGAGTGGCACCTGAGCATCGCTGGGTGTGACCCAAAAAAAAAACACAAAAAACTTAGAGCTAAAAGACAATTTAAAAAATTAAAAGTTGAGAGCTACTATACTTGCTCTCACTTTGCACGCATCTGATCCAGGTTTGATCTCTGCCACCCTCTCTGGTCCCATGGGGAGTGATCCCTGAGCACAGAGCCAGGAGTAAGCCTGAGCACTGCTAAGCGTGGCCCCCAAACAAAAACACATTTAACGCTGGAACACCAGAGAGACGGTACAGAGGTTAAGGTGCTTACCTTGCATGCCAAACAGTTGGTTCTCTGAGGCCTGGGCATGCCAAGTGGTTCTCTGAGGCCCACTGGATGTGATCCCTGAGCACAGAGCCAGAAGCAAATAATGAGCACTGCTAGGTGAGACCCAGGCCCCCAAAGATAAATAAATAAATATATATACATACATATATATATATATATATATAGAGAGAGAGAGAGAGAGAGAGAGAAGGGAGTCCAGAAGCAAAGCCTTGCATAGATGGTTAATGGTTTTCTTTTGTTCTCAGACAACCCCCCTTTCGATGAAAGGGTCAGACGGTGTGCCAGCAGTGCTGCAATTTCTGTGACACCCCAGTGGTGTTCAGGAACCTCTGCACCCAGTGATGCTGGCCAGGGTTCTAGACGATGCTGGACACTGATATTCACTTCAGCCCCTGCTCTCCCTCCAGCCACGGACAAATGATTTTGACAAGGACGCCAATTTGGTTCAGTGGGAAAGGACAGCGTTTTTGTCCACAAATGGTGCTGGAGAAACTGGCTATGCACTCGAGAAAGAGAGTTCAACCCATGCCTTATACCCTAGACAGAAAGGAACTGAAGTGGATCTCAAGGCCTCCAGAGAAGACGAGAACTGTGAAATTCTTGGAATAAAATCGGGAGAGGAGCTCCTTGACGTATGATAGACAATGAGTCATTGGAAATGGCACTAAAAGTACAAGCAATGGAAGTAAAAATAAAGTAGGCTGCATTAAAGGTTAAAGACGTCTATGCTGCCATGAGCAGTGAGTGGAAAGCCAACCCCTAGGAGAGAGAGAGACTATTCGCAAGTCCTCCATGTCATCATCTCATCAGCGAGGAGCTCCAGAACACACGGAGAACTCCCACAACCCATCAGCGAGACTCCAAACAATGTGATTTAAAAATGGGCAAAGGGGACTGGAGTGATAGCACAGTGGGTAGGGCATTTGCCTTGCACTCGGCCGACTCGGGTTCGATTCCCTGCATCCCATATGGTCCCCTGAGCACCGCCAGGGGTAATTCCTGAGTGCAGAGCCAGGAGTAACCCCCGTGCATCGCCGGGTGTGACCCAAAAAGCAAAAAAATAAAAAGATTTTAAAAATAAAATAAATAAAAATGGGCAAAGGAGGCTGTTTCACTCGGGGCAACCTAGATGGGGACGAGTGAGGCCCCTCCCCACCCCAACGGAGCCATCCCTGAAGGCTGAAAACCTCCGAACACAACCGCTGCCACGCTCACAGCTGCCCTCCACACGCTCGGACGGGTCTCACCCATGAGTGCACCTATTTCTGGACATCTCATACTTTACACCAATGATATACCAAGAGTAGGATAGCATATTTGATTGGGTTTAAAGTAGAAGGCAACCAATGTCAGGGGGAAATATATTTATACAGATACATAAAAGCACACGAGGTTCAACCTTTAACAACATGTTAGTAATCTCTTATAGAAGGGCTTAATGGCTCCTGGGTGAAATACAACAGTCTTCACACACTTTCCTCTAAGAAACTTTTTTTGGGTCTCATTTCTAGTGGATTATTCATAACAAGCAGCACAAAATAAATTATTTCAGTTCTGCTTTGGGGGCAGGGTTTAGGGTTCGGGATGGAAAAATGGTGGTGAGAAGGTGCAATAGTGATGGGATTGGTGTTCAAATATTAAATGTCATCAAATATTGTGAACAACTTTATAAAAGTAAAACAATTTTTTTTTTTAATGGGCGAAGGGGCTGGGTCACAGAGTTCAAAGGGCTGGAGTGTGTGCTCTAAGGGCGCAAGGCCGGGTCCCATCCCAGGCACTGTGTGGTCTCCAGATTTGGCTCCAGGTGATGTAGGCAGGTAGGTAGGGAAAGGCCCCTGGCAAAGAAACTTAGATCACCAAAGTCTCCGGGGAGGAGAATCCTGAGACTGACCCACCCTGTAGACACAGGAACCGCACCGCACTCGATAAGACCTTCAACAGACTCTGAGGATAATAGACCCCCACCCTGTGAAACCGCACCTGATAAGACCTTCAACTGACTCTGAGGATAATAGACCCCTCCCCAGGAGGTTCCCCGAAGAAGGCTATCACCACTCCCAACCTCCCTGGTAACCTTAGCAACGGACTTTTACCTGGAAAGAAGCCCCCACGTGGGGGCAGGTTGGAGAAACCCTATAAAGGCCACCTTGAACAAAGGAAGTGCGCGCATATGCTGCCTGAGCCCATGTGCTGCTTGTGCCCATGTGGCCGAGCACATGTGTCGCCCGCATCTCCCCCCTTGAGATGTGTACTTTCATGCTTTCATGTCCAGTGCTAGGGTGTGTGTAGAGCTCCCTCCATCTTTGGAGGAGCCCGCGTTCTTTCTTGAGCGCGTTACTCCTACTGCTTTTTCCTTTTCCACTTATCTCTTCCTCCTTCCCTAAGACCTTCTAAATAAAGTCTGTTACTTCACTGCTTGTCTACTCCTGAAATTCTTTTCCGCGAGCGAGACAAGAACCCAGTAACCCTGGGTCCCGGGTGTCTGAGGCGGTTGGAGAGAAAGTGACCGTCTTTCTCTTCCCCGCTCCACGAGAGTCACCCGTGGGGCCCACCGACGTCACAGGTAGCTGAGTTTCCACAACGAATTATTTACTCTCTCAGATTTCCTTCCCTATTGAATAGGCCAAATGACATAGGTCTGGCCACGGAGACAAAACCTGAAGATGCTGTGGGAATCTGGACATGCTTCCACTGACGGTGCAGATAATGCCCTTCCTCCACCTTCCTGCTGAGATGCTGAGGCCAGAGCATGGAGCTGCTGCATCCACACGCTCTGTGGGCAACAGGATTTAGGACACGGGCTTAAGCAGCGGAAGAGCACAGGCTGGTGGACGCAGGCTCAGCTGACAGAATTCACTGTCCCACACCTGAACTTCCCACCTGTAAAAAACTAAAGAACGCCGAGGGGCGAGTGCACTCTTGGGCTCTCCAGGCGGCTCTGTCTCACCGCCCGCGTTCCGTGCCCTGGAACCGCAGTGTGTGGACCGGACCGGGACGGCCGGTGGTCAGGGACAGGCGAAGGAAGAACGAGGACCAAGCTGGTTGCTGATTAGTTACCGTTTATTCAATCTTCCACCTTTCTCATCTCCCGCACTCCCAGCTCCGCTCCGGCCTCTCTCTGGATCAACTGCTGCTTCCCCCCCCCCCCCCCCCCCCGCCCCCGGCTTCTCCGGCTCTCTTCCTTTTCTCCCTCTCACCTTGCCCTCTAGGCTACACCCAGCCAGCTAGCAAAATCAACATAAGAAAGCCCTTCCTGAGGGCAGGGCATTCCAAAGCCCTTCCTCACTCTTAAGGTTTTTTTTTCTTTTCCTTAGTCCAGGAACTTATTAACATCTTAATACTAGTTATTTTTGTATGGACATAGCAAGGGATACATTGAGGCTTGCAAGGCAGCTCTCCTGGCAACATCTTGCCAAAGGCTCAGACCACAGCACTCAGGCCAGATTAATCATTCCTCACCTTAGCAGGGTCCGAATCTAGTTATCACTGTTTGGATCATGACAGCATTTGTCCATGATCAAGCTCTTAACTTATAGTTAAGCATTAGGCACTTTGGCCAGGCCCATCTCGATGCCAGGGTAGCACACAACTCACCGCTTGCCCTGGGTCCTTCTTGTCCCACATCGGGACCGTGCTTTGGGGGTGCTAGGAAGTAAGGGCAGCTGAGGCTTAGGTCAAGAGAACAGATGCCCTGGAGGAAAATATCATGTAGAGTCAAATGACTCCCAGGTTACAAAAGCATAACATTTGTTAAGTCTTCCTGTGTCCATACAAAAAGGACATTGCTCTGAATAAACTATGCAAAGGACTTAAGGAGAAGAGAAAAACATTATTTACAAGTCAAAAGAACACTAAGAAAGAAGCTACAAATAAACAAAGAGGAATAGGAGCACTGTAACGGGAGTAACCCAATAAACCTAAACTACTGAGGCTATGTTATCCTACACCCACCTATCCCCAAACTTACTGGGGCTCAAGATGAAGAACCCTCCATCGATCCAATAGTCACACTGACCTAATGAGCTGCTTGCAGGGAAACGTTTTCTGAATGCTAATTGGAAAATGCATTCTCTACATGAGAAGCTTCCGGGAATGAGCAGAGAAAGCAGGTCAGAGGACTCTCAGGGACCCTCATTTCAGACTGGAAAGGGTGGTGACATGTGACAGGTGGTGATATTATGACAAGCAGAGGCGTTATCGGGGATCTGGGGGTGTCTCCCGCATTCTGTTCACAAGCTTTTGGGGAACACGAAGAACACTGCAGCATGTTTGGTTTGGCTTCAGGGCCACAGCCAGACCTTACTCTTGGCTCTGTGCCCAGGGGTCACTCCTGGTAGCACTCAGGGGACTGAAAGTAGTGCCAGATGCAGCTGGGGTAGGCTGAGAGCAAGGCAAGCAACATAAGCGCTGAGCGAGTTCTCTGACCCCCGGGGAGCAGAATGGTGAAACATGCAGCAGGAGTCTTTACCGCATTCCACTGCATAATCATCTGACTTTATTCCAAAAAAAAAATTTTTTTTTGCCAAAAAAGATAGCTTAAGTCTACTATGTAGAGTTTTAAAAAAAAGTGTTAGTATAACTTAAAAATAGGCTGAGACAATTATGCAATGAAATACGGTAAGTTCATGTTTGTCTACTATATTCTGCCATTACCACCTGCTAGTCTTCGCTTTAGGAACTTGCGACACAGCAGTGGGTAATAGTGAAAAAAACAAACAAACAAATAACAACAAAACCTCCTGTCCTCACAAAGCTTCTGTTACAGTGGGGGAAAGAGGTGATAGACAGAGGGTGGACTTAAGGTATTCAAGGGAATGGAGGGCAGAGGAGGGCAAGAATGGGCGTGGGGATGTGGCATCCCGATGAAAGCTCCAGAAAGGCCCTTCTGATTGCGAGGTAGGTGAGCAGGGACAGGGAGGGAGGGAGGGAGCCAGGAGGCCACCGAGAGACGCAGGCCAAGCCAAGGGAAGAGGAGTGTGGCCGGGTGCACGGGGAAGAATGAGGAGACAAAGGGTGGAGAAGAGCCAAGGGCGGCTGAGAAGGGCGCGTGGTGCAGGAGAACGGGAGCACTGGCTGCCTTTGGGGCCACTTGAAAGGAGACGGTTTGGGTTTTCACTCTGAGTGGGTGGGAAGCCACATGTCTCGCCATTTGGAGCAAAGCTCTAAAGGAGAGCACGGGGGAGGGGGAGGCAGAGGGAGAGGGCGGTGAGTAGGGCACTTGCCTTCTCGTGGCCGACCTGGGATCCGTCCCCAGCACCAAACACTGCCAGGAGTGATCCCTGAGCACAGAGCCAGGAGTAAACCCTGAGCACTGCTGGGTGTGGCCCCCAAACCAAACCAAGACCCCCCCCCAAAAAAAAAAGCAAGTTAGGAAGAGATTTGCCTAGCACAGTACATCATCTATAAAAACTTTTTTTTTTAAATTTATTTATTTATTTACTTACGTATTTGCTTCTTGGGTCACACCTGGTGATGCACAGGGGTTACTCCTGGCTCTGCACTCAGGAACCACTCCTGGCGGTGCTCAGGGGACCATATGGGATGCTGGGAATCGAACCCAGGTCGGCCGTGTGCAAGGCAAACGCCCTACCCGCTGTGCTATCGCTCCAGCGCCCCTATAAAAACTTTTTTTAAAAAAAAATTTAAATGTGTAAAGATGTATGTGTGAGTACAAAAATGTAAGAGAATAACAAAACCGGAATGCAAAACCTCAGTGGAAAGAGGGAACATAAGAGCTCAATAATAGTTTTTAGCTTTTTAAAACTGGAGCTAATAAGTGAAATGGTAATCCCAAAATAACGCCTGCCCCAGCCATTTATTATTCTCTCTCTCTCTCTCACTACAAGGGGCAGCATTTTACATTTGTAAGGGGGGAAAGAGAGGAAAAGGACAAGATGGAAGACAAATACTAGAACCAGAGCAAGACAACTTCCCGGAGCCAGGGGCCATGGAGAAACACTGAATGGGAAGAAACCCCCAGGCTGAGAAAGGAAGAGGTTTCCAAGGCTGCTACTTCAGACGAGGCACAAGTGCATCAGAAGCCCAGCTGTGATTTGCTCTTATCAGAAACGAGAAGAAATGTCTCTGGATGCTGAACTTTCGAGCTTCAGAGTACTAGAGGAATGAGCAGGCCCAGGGAAAGGTCTTCAGTGCAATTCTTTTTTGCTTTTGCTTTGTTTTGGTTTTTGGTCACATCCAGCCGTGCTCAGGACTTACTCCTGGCTCTGTGCTCAGGGATCACACCTGGCCAGGCTCAGGGGACCATATGGGATGCCGGGGATCAAACCCAGTTTGGCTGCATGCTAGGTAAATGCCCTATCTGCTATACTATTGCCCCAGCCCCCTCAGTGCAATATTTTACTCAGCAAATGTCACATTGAACAACAAGCTATTTTGTGCTTGCAGACTCCAATGCTGAAAACCATGCTCGGTCTGGCCCAGTCCAGCTGTCCCTCTCTGCATTCCCTCTGCTGCAGTGGACATTTAGGCGTCCCTCCCACTCTCATTGGGGTTGGGGGGGAAGCTTCACCTCATTCTTCCCACCTTGCCGCATGCCAGAAAGGAGAGAGTAGGGGGAGACTCCACTGACCTGAAAGCAGAAATAACGTCACAGCAGTGTCTACTTCACAGAATTTTGTCTGTTCAATGGAGGGTTTACATTGAGTTACAGGATATGCAGAACAACTTCACATTATTCACAACGCATTGGTGGCAGTGAGGGAAAATGCATTGTCTTAACTGAGATCGAAACGTCTCCTCTTTACTAAGAAGCAGATTGCAGGGAGGTGGTGGTTGGGAGGATCCTGGTGACTCCTGTCTGCTAAGGGATTACATGCATTCACAAGGAGGAATTAACACTTCATTTATGTTGAAGAGTATATATGTGATCAGGTGGGCTTTTTCCATCCATGGAGATTTTTAATACGATCCTTTGCTTATTAATGCAGATTCTTAAGCAGTATCTGTAGTATATTTCCTAACATAAAGCCAGTATTCCCTTTCTTAGAATAAAAAAAACCTTTTCTTTGTTTTGGTTTTGGGGTCACACTCCTTGGTGCTCAGGTGCTTCTGGCTCTGCACTTAGGAGTCACTCCCGGTGGGGCCCCGGGACCATCTGTTCAGAGGATCAGATCCAGGTTGGCCGCATGCAAGGAGAAGCCCTACCCATTATGCCATTCCTCCAGCTCCTAAAACACACTATTTCACAAAATAGGTCCATTTATGTTTTTTCTCACGCACTAAGCATTTCTCTGTGACATCAGTGAGGGGTTTCCAACAATGGGACTCTCATCTGGAAACTGTCAGAACCCACAAGGTAAGCCCACTCTCTTGAGACTGCTAATCCCCTACACCAACTTCAGACAAGGGGTTCCCCACAGATTCTGTCTAATAGGTTTACAAATTAGAGGTTCCTGTGACTTCTCTCACCCTTTCTGAACCAGCTCACAGAACTCCAAGAGTCACGGTTCCACTGACCTGCTTAGTATAGAACACAGGACGTGAAGACAGATGCAGATATACAGTCCAATGAAGAAATACATTAGGGCGAGCGCCCTGAGCACCACTGCTTTGTTTCTATGGGGTGTAGTACTCTGGAAAACTGTCCTTCCAAAAGACACCTTATTCCCATTAGAAGATGTTCCTTGTTCCCTCCCAGCACACAAACGTACCCACCATCTGCAGAAGCTCGCTGAAACCCATATGACTGAGTGGTTTCATCACACAGTCACGATCAGTTATAAACTCCATTTCTAGCCCCTTGTTGCCTTTCTGTAGAATGGAACAGAAATTCTGAACATCCCAAGATGCTTATCATGGTTTGATCTTTCTGAACGTCTCACTCCCATCGAGTACCCAAGTGAGAAGTACACAGGAATGAACTCATGGAAATAAAAGACATTCAAAATCACCCAGAGAGCACAGCGGGTAGGGCATTTGCCTTGCACGAGGCCGACCCAGGTTCGATTCCCAGCATCCCATATGGTCCTCTGAGCACCACCAGCAGCAATTCCTGAGCGCAGAGCCAGGAGTAACCCCTGTGCATCGCCAGGTTTGACCCAAAAAGCAAAAAAAAAGAAAAACCAAACAAACAAAAAACCAAAATCACCCAGAAAATACCAAGGGATTTTGCAGCCCTGAGTTAGAAACTAGAGTCAAAGAACCCAGTTGGAACAAAAGGTGCCTCTGGTGCTCTTATCTCTAAGGAAATTGCTTAGTTTTAGAAGCTCTGTACTTAAAAAGGGTCAAGAAACCAAGTGTTAGAACAGAGGACTGTCCTAGCATCTCTAGAACTTCCCAGAGTTTCAGGAACCTTGTGTCAGAGACTGGGGCGTGGGCTAACACATAAAATTTGCCATTGTGTCACACCACGAATATGATGAGTTTCTCCACTTATTTACATTTCTCTCAACAGAGTATGATTATTTTTTGTGTAGAGTTTTATTAGTCCCTTGCTAACATATTTTTAAAGTTTACGTTTTCTAAAACTATTAGAACACTCGTGTACATGTTTCAATTCACACCTTGTCAATTCCTCCATTTAATGATAGGAGTTAAACCTGGAGAAGAAAGGAAGCAGTTAGTGGAGGTAGATGAGTTTACTGAGGACACAGTAGTGGACAGACCTCAACCCTGCACCCCACAGGAACAGTCACCAGAGCTGCAATTAAGTGAAATGCGGTCAGATATGTCTTGTGACTTGATAAACATCAAGTGACTTGATATGGTTCCCACAGAGAGGGTAAACATGACTTTGAGTATGGGAGAGAGATTTCCAGGCTTGAGACAAAGAGGGAAGGAGGAGGGAGGGGAAAGAGCTGAGGGGGAAGAAGGATGTGGAGAATGTAGACAGGTGGTGTAAGTATATAAGTAGAAAAAAATCATATTGTTTCCAGTTCTGCATTAAAGATACTAGAAAAGTCCATTAGTGCATCGCACAAACATATTAATCTTCAGGAATAAGTGACATATTTTGAACACAAATGAACATTAAACTTGTTCCAATGAGACCAAAAAAATGTCTTTTAATCAATAACGTAAGATTTGTTGGGCAAGGCACTTATTTAGAGTGTTGGTGGGAAGATTATTCATCTTTATTTTACTGACTGAACAAGTAACGTATTTATAAGCAACAATACCAAAACCAGCAGAAATTATGGTAGTGGTAGCAAGCTAAAAGGTGCATATTTTAATTTTGTGGAGGTGACACGCAAAAGTACTCAGTCACTTGTAGGGGTGCTCAGGGGATCCTGTGGTGCTGGGATCAAATCTGGGGCTCCAGCCCTTTGAGCTGCTTCCCTTCCCCAAGGAGAAAATGTATTTAAAAAAAAAAAAAGAAAAACTAAGAAAGGGGCTGGAGCAATAGTATATCGAGTAGGGCGTTTACCTTCAATCCCCGGCATCCCATATGGAGTCTGAGCACCACCAGGAGTAATTCCTGAATGCAGAGCCAGGAGTAACTCCTGAGCATTGCTGGGTGTGACCCAAAAAGAAAAAACAAAAAATGGGGGGGGGGAGAAATGGTATGTGATTAATCATGATTAATCTGTGGTTCTGTTCTCTCAATTCCTTCTCTAAAAATTTGGCATTTTCTTTTTCCTTTTTTTTTCTTTTTGGGTCACACGGGTGATGCACAGGGGTTACTCCTGGTTTTGCACTCAGGAATTACCCCTGTCAGTGCTCAGGGGACCATATGGGACGCTGGGAATTGAACCCGGGCCGGCCGCATGCAAGTCAAACGCCCTACCCACTGTGCTATTGCTCCAGCCCCAAAATTTGGCATTTTCAAAACAAAATTATCATTACTGTATGTGTCTGATTATCACCTCTGTCTCTCAACTGTCTGCCAACAATGAAGAATGGCAGATTCCTTAAACACTAGCAGCTTGTGGTGCTCTTGAAAAGAAAACTGTTGTTTGAAGAAATGGAATTATTTTAATGATGCTTAAAATGTTAGTGTTCCAATCGTGATTATTTTATCGACTGTCATACATAATGCTTATTAAAAACTTATTAAAAACTGGAGTATGATACCTAGTATTATATTAATTTCAGGTCTGCAGAAAATGATTGCTATTTTTCTGGGGGCCACACCTGCCAGTGCTGAGATTATTCCTGGCTCTGTGCTCAAGGATTACTCCTGCAAGGATCAGGGGACCATCTCGGGTGCTGGAGATTGAACCTAGGTCAGCCACATGCAGGGCAAGTGCCCTGCTGGCTGTACGCGTGCCAGCCCCGTGATTGATGTTTGTATACACTGACATACGATCACCATAATAAGTCATCACCATACAGAATTACATTCTTTCCCTGGTGACAAAGTTTAAGATTTACTCTCTCAGAAACTTTCAAATATGCACACCATTAATAAGCTATTATATGCCCTGTCTTCTGTATTTTATAAGGGGAAGTTTGTATTTTTTTGATGCCCTCACCCCTTTTACCTTCCCCTTAACCTTCTTCCACCTCTCTATATGTAGTACTGACCAGATTGAAATTAAATGTGACAATTTATTTTTTACAGATTTGTCTCAAGACTCAGGTTTGAATGGAAGCTGTGAGAATGTACAACAATCTACATTAACAGTTCGTAGACATCTGGAGGTGGCCTGACACACCCAACAGTGCTCAGGGCTTGCTCCTGGCTCTGTGCTCAGGAATCACTACTGGTGAGGCACTGGGGGACTGTATCTGGTGCTGGGGATCAACATGAGATGCAAGACAAGTGCCTTATCCCCACACTATGCCTCTCCCTCCACCCCCGATCATATACTAACATGAAAGCCACTCTATTCAGTACCATTCATAGTTGCTTATCCATAAACCTACGAGGAAGTCTCCAACCCTCAGGTTCATGCTGGCAGGCACGTCCTACCTTGCTCATCCACTAGATTCCAGAATACCACAGACTCCAGCTTGACTCTTGCGGTCAGAGAACCCAATACCTGACAAGTGTATCTAATAGAGTAAACCAAGATTCCCAGGCAAGTTATTAACATACGCTATTTTTATTAATAAAATAATATTGGGCGGAGTTATAGCACAGCAGGTAGGGTGTTTGCCTTGCACACTGCTGACCCAGGTTTGAGTCCTCCGTCCCTCTCTGAGAGCCCGGCAAGCTACAGAGAGTATCACTCCCGCATGGCAGAGCCTGGCAAGCTCCCTGTGGCATATTTGATATGCCAAAAACAGTAACAACAAGTCTCACAATGGAGACATTACTGGTGCCCACTCGAGCAAATCAATGAGCAACAGGATGACAATGATATAGTGAAAATAATATTATTAACCATTTAAGTTAAATGATGTCTTATGAACTCAAAAACTCACAGTGGCTGTAATCGCTGTCCGTTGAACATTTGCACCTCAGCAGTGCATGTCGGGCAGCCTGCAATTCTTTCTGGGGTGCTCCAAAAGCGATTCTTCTCAAGACAAGAAACTCACATTTCCTAATCCCAGGGAGTATGAGAGATGTTGTGTGCCAGGTAAACAGCCAGGTGCTCTGGACGACAACTGAGACTCATATCAAGTGAAATACGGTATTTCTGGAATGCCATATTGATCCTCCTGTCACTCTGGTGTCCTTAGGCCAGTTTGTCCTCAAGATCCAGTGTTCTTTCCGCTACTTTAGCAGAGAACCACAGATGCTAATGTTGAGGGTATCCTTCATGGTGCTGGGGATCTTTATTCACAGGAATAGCGTCCCACTACTCCTGTGAATAAAGGGTCTCTGATTGTCCCAGTCACTCTGCACACTGCCAAAACAGGGTCCAGTGTGGACAGAGAGAAAAGTCAGCTTCCCAGGAGCTGAGACCCAAACCTCAGAAGTTTCTTAACAAAATGGGCTATCAGCATCTCTTCTTTTTATTTAAAAACACTTTTTCCGGGTTTGGGGCCACACCTAGCACTGCTCAGGGGTTGCTTCTGGCTCTGCACTCAGGAATCCTCTGGAATACCATAAGGGATTCCGGGAATTGAACTCGGGTTGGCCGCATGCAAGACAGTGCCTTACCTGCTTTACTATCTCTTTGCCTCCTTCTCTTCTTTATAAATTAAAAATTTGGCCTATGGGGTAGTTAGGCCACACCCAACTCTTCTCAGGTCTTATTCCTGGCTCTGTGCTGAGGGATCACTTCTGAGAGTGCTCGGGGGACCATATGTGTCAGGGATCAAACCCCAGGTCAGATGGATGCAAGTGTCTTACCCGCTGTGCTATCTCTCTACCCTCTCCCCCCCCCACCCCGACCCCTGGCCTTCATTCTTAACCACTTGCCAGTAATGCCAGCCAGCCACTCTCCACTATTATCCACCTACAGAAGCTTGCTTTAGCTGTGGAAATCAGCAATGGGCTTAATGTAATGTCTCAATGCATGCTACACAACGAACAAAGATGCAGAGAGAGAGAGAGAGAGAGAGAGAGAGAGAGAGAGAGAGAGAGAAGAAGAATACTTAATACCTGTGCTTGTTATAATAGTCATCAGATTTTTGCCTTTTTCTTTTTCTTTTTGTTTTTTTTTGAGTCACACATCTGGCTCAGGGCTTACTCCTAGCTTTGTGCTCAGGGACCATGACTGGCAGTGCTCAGAGACCATATGCAATTCCAGGGATCAAACTGGGATTGGCTGCCCGCAAGGCAAATGCCATAACTACTATCTCTCTCATTCTTTTCACTTAAAATAAGTTTTTTGAAACCCATCTTTTAAAATTGAGGTAACACTGTTGTTATATTAGAATGCCCGGAGAGATAGTAGAATGGGTAAGGCATCAGCCAACCAGAGTTTTATCTCCAGCATTGCCAGGAGTGATCCCTGAGCACAGAGCCAGGAGTAAGCCTTGAACAGAATCAGGTGTGTGCCCTGCTTCCAAAACATACTGCTTTAGGAATCCATTTTTTTTAAAAAAAGCATTTGTTTTACATCTAAAACATTTTTTTTTTTGGTTTTTGGGTCACACCCGGCGATGCACAGAGGTTACTCCTGGCTCTTCACTCAGGAATTACCCCTGGCGGTGCTCAGGGGACCATATGGGATTCTGGGAATCGAACCCAGGTTGGCTGCATCCAAGGCAAACGCCCTACCCGCTGTGCTATCGCTCCAGCCCCCATCTAAAACATTTTTTATTCATTGAATTTCTTTCTATTAAATAACTTTGCAATTCCTAATATAAAATATCTTTTATTTACCCAGCATTTTCAATATTTCCAAAACCATGATCTATGCTCCTACAGAGAATAATCAAATAAATCACATCCAAATATGTGCAACTGCCTGAAGGCTGAAAACTTGACAATGAAATAAGACGTCAGGGAGCAGAGAAGAAAGTTGGTTTCGTACTTCTTATAGCTTCCAATCTCCAACATCCAGTAAGGTCAAGTCTCAAAGATGAGTGTCCTGAGGAAAATCATAATGGTCTTGAAAGAATTGTTCCACACTGAATTATCAGTCAAAGCTTGATATTTATTGCCTACAAACACCTCGTAGCAAGCATATGAATTCAATGAAAATAATTGATGGACTCCTTCAGACCCAGTAAATGGATGATTTTCACCTTGCTTCCATCAGTACTTAGCCATTTCATGAAAGTCATGAAGAATTTCACATACCCCAGTGTGGTCAGTTTTGCATCTGGCTTGCTCATTCTTAGCCAGTGATCTCTCTAGACACTTTCAGATGGGGGAGGAGTCGGAGCCTTGAACAAACACTGGGCCATCTAACGGTAGCGGCAATGAAGCTGCCATGTCTCAAAACTCTAACATGCTGGGAGCCAGGCAGTGAGGTTGAGCAGAAGGAAGAGTGACACCTGGCTGGCTGCCACCCCCATGCCTTTTTCCCACCAGTCCCCCCACCCCCCTGACACACACACTTTATTTATTTATTTATTTATTTATTTTTACTTTTTGGGGGTCACATCCAGCAATGCACAGGGGTTACTCCTGGCTCATGCACTCAGGAATTACTCTTGGTGATGCTCGGGGGACCATGTGGGATGCTGGAAATCAACCCGGTCGGCTGCGTGCACGGCAAATGCCCTACCCGCTGTACTATCACTCCAGCCCAACACACACATACACACACACACACACACACACACACACACACACACACTTTATTTAAACACTGTGCTTTAGAAAGTTGTTCATGATGATTCACTCCAGACATTCAATATTCCAACACTAATCCCACCACCACCGTCATCTTTTTCCACTATTGTCTCCATTTTACCAACCACCCCGTAAGCCTGTCCCTGTGGCAGGCCCACAACAATTTATTTATATTGATTTATAAATTTATAAATTTAATTTATATTTAAAATAGTTGTGGCACTGTGGCACTGTTGGCACTTTGTCCCGTTGTTCATCGATTTGCTCGAGCGAGCACCAGTAACGTCTCCATTGTGAGACTTGTTGTTACTGTTTTTGCCATATCGAATACGCCACGGGAAGCTTGCCAGGCTCTGCTGTGTGGGTGGGATACTCTCGGTAGCTTGCCGGGCTCTCCGAGAGGGACGGAGGAATCGAACCCGGGTCAAACGCCCTACCCGCAGTGCTATTGCTCCAGTCCATTTTATAATGCCCATAAGTGGGTAGCAGAATGATCAAAAATATTTCCTTAGAGGAAAATGAGTGAAAACTGTTATATCTCACCATGCGGATGTTAAGTCCTTGTCTGAGGGATTACTGAGACGTGGTTACAATTTAAGCTTCTGCATTAATGTTTTTGTTAGTTGAGGTTGGCTGGCTTTTACATTACATCTCACCAATTCTAGTGTGCTACTGCTGGATTGTCAATGCTGTAGAATTTGGTGGTTTCGAGCAGCCACATTAGCTGCTATGCTCCAGAAAATCCAGAGTTATTAACTGGTCAGTCAAACTGAGCTAATTTTTTTTACTGCTGAGTTTACATGGCAGCAGATGTGGTTCGTTCTAGCCAGTAAGTTTGCTTTGAGCTTTTACCAGGTAGTTCTAGCCACATTTCTCTTCAGTGCTTCCACAAATTAGGGGCTCCATCATATCCAAAAGCAATTCATTCCTTTCAGAATCTGCTTGACATGACACTTAATAACAAGGCTGGAGAGATAGTACAGCATGGAAGGCTCTTGTCTTGACTAGGGTTCGATCTCTGGCACCCCCATATGGTCCCCCCAAGCACTGCCAGGAGTAACTCCTGAGTACACTGCCAGGAATTTAGCCCTGAGCATCACGGGGTGTGGCTCAAAACAACATGAACAAAAAGAATGAAGCAAAGTGAAAATGCACTTAATAACACTAGATGCCAAATTAAGGTAACTGTTCTTGGCTCCTTAATTTCACACCATTTTCAACTTCTTTCCTTATTTTAGGACGTCATCAATTTTCCTGAGAGTGCATGATTGTCCCCAAATCAGGAGATCTATTTTTACCTTCAAGAAAATTTCTTATAATGTAAATTAACACCTACAAAGCCACATTAACTCTGAGCAGTTTGTGTGAGAGAGGACTCTATATACAGAACAAAAGGTCTGAATCGGGGGGCCAGGCGGAGCAATAGTACAGCAGGCAAGGCGTATGTCTTGCACACATCTCAGCCTACCCGGGTTCAATCCTCAGCTGGGGTTCAATCCCCAGGATACCATATGGTCCCCTGAGCACCGCCAGGAATGATTCCTGCGTGCAGAGCCAGGTGCAACCCCTGAGCAACACCGGGTGTGACCCAAAAAACCAAAAAAAGAAAAAAATACCTGAATCAGGCATTAGTCTTCCAAAGCTATTATGTTACTTTAATATAGGAAAATGTAAGCCGTGATCAATATGTATATTGGCAATTTGTCAGATTTGTGCAAATCCATCCCAGGCAATAAAACCCAAGCAAGGGATAGGCTCCCAGATAAAGTAGTTTAGGTATTAAAATACAAAAGGGCAGCAAAAGTGCAGCAAAATAAAAGGAGAGAGGAAGAGGAGGAGGAGGAGGAGGAGGAGGAAGAGGAGGAGGAGGAGAGACAGAAGAAGAAAAAGGAGAAGAGGGAGGAGGACGGAGGGAGGAGGACAAGGAGGGGGGAGGAGGAGGAGAAGAAGAAGAGGAGGAGAGGAGAAGGAGAAGGAGAAGAGGAGAAGGAAGGAGAAGGAGGAAGAAGGAAGAGGATGAAGAAGAAGGAAGGAGGAGGAGAGGAGGTGAAAGAGAAGAAGGAGGAGGAGGAAGTGGAGAAGAAAGAAATGAAGAAGATGGAAGAAGGTGCCCAAGAATAAAATAGTAGGAAAGAATAGAATAGATAACAAATATCTTCTGGCAAATGCAAAGCCAGACAAATATAGAGTAAGATTGTTTAGGGTCTTTTAGATGTAGTGTCAGCACGGCAAAAATTTAGAATAGGAAACTGATAGCTCCATAAAATACCCTGGACTCTGATCTTCATGTGCCCATTGAACGTCAATGTTCTAACTAATTGTCCTTAATGTCTGTCATCAATGGCCCACCTGTTGGGGTCTTGTGGGGGTATACGAGCAATACTGCATGAAATAATGGCCAGTCTGTGAGACCACTGATGGCTGCCCAAGGCAACCTAAAGCTTGGACAGTTGTGTCTGTCCGTCTCCTTATGTTTTTGTCTCATTTTCTGTGACCACCCTCTGCTGGATGGAGGTTTAAGGTGTGAATGAAACTGGCATAAGACCCAGATACATTTGCAAAGCTAACATTTAGCCTAAATGACCTAATATTGAGCCATTAATATAAAAATACAAGAAAAACATGGAAAAAGCTGAAACCAAAGCTAGGAGCAAAACCCAAGCCAAAATAGTCCCCAAACTACCTAGCTAGAAAGTATCAAAGTAATAAAAGGTTTCAAAGGGGGAAAAAATCCAGATTTTCCTTCAGATGACAATGAATATGGAAAAATAAGATATACCTTTTCCCAGCCTATGACTGAAAAAAATCACAATTAGTGGAGGAAAAGCACTAAAATAGGTTGCACTCCTAACTCTAAATTTTTGTAACATCTACCACAGAGAATATGGAATTAGTATTTATTATTAAACTAAAAACTCAAGGGGCTATTCAGATAGTAAAATAGTGTTTGCCTTGAATGTGACCAACCTTGGTCAATCCCTGGCACCCCATACAGTCCCCCTACCACTACCTGGAGTGATTCCTGAGCCAGGAGTAAGATCTGAGCATCGCTGAGTGTGACCCCTAAACAAACAAACAAGCACAAAAACTCACAGGATGATGCCCCAACTGAAATTAAAAATGCACACACACTTTGGGATGAGAGAGAGAGAGCACAGGGGTTAAGGGATTTGTCTTGCACATAGGATATTAAAGTTTGATCCCTGGCACGCTTATGGTAGGCGGAGCAATAGCACAGTGGGTAAGACATTTGCCTTGTATGCGGCCAAGCCCGGTTCGATTCCTCCGTCCCTCTCAGAGAGCCCGGCAAGCTACCGAGGGTATCCCGCCCACATGGCAGAGCCTGGTAAGCTACCCATGGCGTATTCGATATGCCAAAAACAGTAACAACAAGTCTCACAATGGAGATGCTACTGGTGCCCGCTCAAGCAAATTGATGAACAACAGGACAACAGTGCTATATGCTACTGCTTATGGTCAGCTGAGCACCACTGGGTCTTCCTGCAGGATGCATGACTCTTCAGGGACAGGCCTTTGCCAATGTGGTCGGATACTGAAAGTCCAAGCTAAGTGGATATAACTAAACTGTGACACAGATTTAGAAGTTACTACTGTAAATAAAACCTAGGGAATGTGTAAGCAGGTAAAACAAACTCTGGGTGAAAAGAAACGAGCAAAGGCTGGAGTACTGGGTTATCCAAACAGTTAAACTAAAATAGTGAAAGCCGACCTTAAGAAGAAGGCAAAGAAAGACCTGACAGCATTCTACACTGAGGTGCTCCCTCATCCTTTAGCTGTAATGCGTGCAGTGCTCACGCATGCCTGGCTGTGCAGTGGATGAGGCATACTCTGAAGTGATACCAGGGGTCCCAAAGAGCAGAGTCATGGGAACGAGCTTGGCACACTCAGGTGAAGCTTGTGGTCTCACACTTTTTTTCTGCTAAGCCATCTCTGAGGCCCTTCAGAACAATTTAAAAGTAACTTGCAGACATATTGGCACTTCAACCCTAGACATCCATTTCAACTAGTCACCATGGTAACTAGCAAACAATATAGCCAGGATGCTAAATAGAATTCTAAGAAACCAAAGGGAAAGATACCTGCTTTTGTCTTCTTTGCACAGACTTAGAGTGAGCAGCATTAGAACCACCAGATGATCCTGTTAGTCTTTTTGGGGCCACATTCAGCTATGCTCAGGAATCACTCCTGGTGGACTGTTAAAGGTGCTGTGGAATAAACCCAGGTTGGATGCATGCAAGCCAAGTTCCCCTACCCCCTGCACTATCGCTCCACTCCTGTCAATCTTGCAGAATTCTCCAAGAAGTGCTCTTAGAAGTAGAAGCCAATGTCTGGGAAAGATAAATTCCAATTTGGTGAAATGGTAAAACCAAGTAGTATTCACTATGACCCAGAAATAAAGAATTACAGACAAGATGGTAAAACCCTAAAATGCTCCCAAAAGAAGCATCAGCCATCTTGATTCTTTCTGTTATGTTCAGAACTCTTTTCCAAGATTAAATATTCCATTGGAAATGGCTGGTGAAAAAGTAGGGTGAAATGCGGAGCTATTCCCATGAGAACGGAAAGCAGCCCTACAACAATATGGTGGCAAAGCTAAAGGCATCATACAAGAAAAATGCTGCCAACAAGAAAGTTTGACAGTGCAAAGAGTCTCATGAAATTTGCCATGAAAGAAAAGTGGAAAATGAAGGGATGAATTTAAGAACACAAAAGATCTGTCTCCTTGCAAATACTTTAATTGACACAGCTCTGATCTGGGCTCTGCCTTCTGCCCTCATTAAGTTTAATGATGCAACTGAATCAGGATCCTATCACTGTTACGCAAAGTGCTCTAAAACCATCGCTGGTTTCCAGGAAGTTTCCATGGCCAGGAGTGTGTGGGGTCTGTATCATAGCTGCACATGTTTCCAAACCATTAGCGGCTCGAGCATTCGCCTTCCTCTGTGCTCTTGCTGTTGTGTGATAAGGCATGTGAAGGTGTTTTCTGATTTTGTTTTTTTAATTTGGAGGGCATATGGATGATATGGTTATTGGCTTAAAATCCTGAATTCTCAAAGGTATGTTCCTTAAGTCTGTAAGAAGAAGACTTGAGAAATATACCGTTATTGAGCACCAAGACAAACTCGTGCCACTCCAGTCTGGGAGTGGAGGCAGCAGAGATGCCCCTTGGAGGGGTTGGAGTGCTGGGCTCTGCTGGGAGGCTAGAGCCATGGACACTGCAGTGGGTGCTCACGGAGCTGCAGGTGGGCCTGACGGTATATATAGTGGCATCATGTGCTGCTATTGTCACTCCTGGGCTGTGGAAAAGGGACAGGAGGAGTTGGCGTGAGAAACTGGATTTTTTTGCATTATATGTAGCTGTTTTATTTATGGGGTGGGTGAGGGGGGGATGAGGTGGAATCCAGGGGTGCTCAGGAGCTATTTCTGACAGCATTGTCACTTCTGGCAATGCTGGAGATTGAACCAGGGGTTGGCTGAATGCAAGACAAGTGTCCTACCCCCTGTACTCTCTCTCCTGTCCCACGCAGTAGCTTTAAACTGTTGTTGTTGCTGTTGTTGTTGTTGTTGTTTGGCTTTTTGGGTCACACCCGGCGATGCACAGGGGTTATTCTTGGCTCTGCATTTAGGAATCACTCCTGGCAGTGCTCAGAGTGATATGGGGTGCTGGGAGTCAAACCTGGCTTGGCCGCACACAAAGGAAATGCCCACCCACTGTACTATTGCTCCAGCCCATAAACTGTTTCTCAACTAGTTGCAGAACTCTTCATTGTCAGCAAAGCCACTGCAGCCAATCAGAGTTCATGAACTTTCTATATTAAACAGTTTGCAACTCTGTTTTTTTAAGTATGTTTACGATATTGAAATGTTTCTTAAGTTAAATAAGTAAGATTACTGTTTGCTTGTTTATTTGGGGGTCACTCTGGACTGTAATCTGGGTTTAGTTCTGGCTCTGTGCTTAGGGATCACTCCTGGCAGTACGTGGTACCTGTTTGGCCATGTGCAAGACAAGTGCCTTAGCCCCTGTATTCGCTCTCTGACCCACAGTATTACATTTTAAAAACAGCTTTGAGGTGGCTCAAAGGGCTGGAGTGATGCTCTACTTGAGGGAGGGCTGGTCCCCAGGGTACTCCCAGCACCACTGGGAACAGCTGCTGAGCACCACCAAGTGTGAGCTCTATGCCCACTCCCCTATCCCTATCCCCCCCCATCATCATCATCATCATCATCATCATCATCATCATCATCATCCCGTTGATCATCAAATTTCTCAAGCAGTCTCAGTAACATCTTCATTCGTCCTAGCCCTGAGATTTTAGAAGCTTCTCTTTACTCGTCCTTCCCAACGATGCCACATTGGAGACTCTTTCAGGGTCAGGGGAATGAGACCCAGGATTGTTACTGGTTTTGGCATATGAATACACTGTGGGGAGTTTGCAAGGCTCTCCCACGTGGGCAGGAAACTCTCGGTAGTTTGCCAGGTTCTCCCAGTGGGAGAAGTAGGCTATAAGATGTTGCTTCCGGGTGCTTGGTTTTAAGTCTCTTGATGTTGGCCGTTGGTGAGATTACACAGCGCTGGGGGCAGTCCCTGGGTGTGACCACCTAGCTACTGAAAAATTGGAAATCTGGGCGAAAGAGGCCCAGTCCCAATCCAAGCCAGTTTGGAGGTCTCAGCCCCGGGTCCCACACACCCAGGTTCCTCTGCCGGTACCTTCATGTGTGAAGCTCATCCGAACGTGTGGAGAGGGGCCTTGAGCATGGCTGTGGCTAGGCTCTGGAGGTCTTCGGCTGTGGGAGCTGTGCTTTGGGCGAGGAGGGAAGCTGAAGCCCATCCCCTTTGAGGGGCCCCGGAGGAGACAGCCAGGTGCGCGGGCAAGAGACTCTGCCAGGATGCTAACATTTATTTAGCTGACTAGAATTTCCTACTGTCATTGAACACATAGCCCATATTTAAATCCCCCCAGTTGTCCCCAAAGTGTCTGAACTTACTTTCTTACCCAGGATTCCGTTAAGCTTTGTGTCTTGTATTCGGTTGCCATGTCTCTTTAATCTTTCATCCCAGTACAGTCCACTGCCCTGGATTTTTTTGTTTCAAGAGACCAAATGTTTGAAGAATTCAAGGCAGTTATCTTATAAATGTTCCACAGGCTAGATCTGGTTGTTTTCTCATGCTGACATTCCAACTGCTAAGCATTTTGGTGCCCAAACAGGACAGGGATATGCACCACTTTGGGATTTACATAATCCTGAATCTAATCCCAAATCGCTCCCCTAGCGGTGATGCCTTGTTTAGTGGTTTGGTTAATGGAGCAACTCTCCCCTTGCTAACTAATGAGAGGCCTGTGTGGTGGGGTTATAAAACCACAGTCTGTCCTGTTCCCCTAGAAGTCTTTTTATCCCATAGTAATTTTAGCAACGATTACTGATCCTGACCTGGAATAATATCATACTGGTGGCTGCATGGGGCTGCATGGGGCTAGATACTGGTGGCTGCATGGGGCTAGATATAGTACAATGGGTAGGGCACCACAGAGGGTTCCCTGAGCCCACCAGGAGTGATCCCTAAGCACAGAGCCAGGGGTAAGCCCTGAACACTGTTGGGTATGGCCCAAACACAAAACAAACAAGCCAATGGGAAAAAAAAAAACGATTGGTGGTTGCAAAATAGTGCGTTCGTTTTCTTCTAGCTCTATCAGGTGCTTGGTTTTCTCTTGTACCAAGGAGCATCCTGTGGAGGCTCCGTTCACACATTGCCAGGGCTTGATCTGGAATGGGCCATTCACCAAAGGCCCCTCATTCCTTTTCGTGGAGAACAGTATCTCAAAACCAAGAGCACCATCACGTACACTCACTGCTACTTGTTGGTGTTTCCTTTGGTGGGCAGAGCTAAGTAGATAAGGCTCTGGATGTAGAGCTTCATATCAGACAAATGTAGACATAATTCAAGATGATATAAAAGCCTATGTATTATAGATATAAATTCATGTAGTTCATGCATTTTTCTATTTCTGATTTCTTCTCTACTAACTAGCATATGTTCTCTTCTAAATGATATAATGCAGCAATAAATGGAAATTAGAAAATATAGATTTTCTCTAAATCTGCTGCTATTACTGCTACTTTCTAATCCAGCACCACAGAGTTCATCTTCAACTTCCTCTTTTCCATAGTTGGACCTTTTCTACAGTAAGAATCTGGATTCTCGGGGCCGGAGCGATAGCACAGCGGGTAGGGCATTTGCCTTGCACGCGGCCGACACGGGTTCAATCCCCGGCATCCCATATGGTCCCCCAAGCACCGCCAGGAGTAATTCCTGAGTGCAAAGCCAGGAGTAACCCCTGAGCATCGCTGGGTGTGACCCAAAAAGCAAAAAGAAAAAAAATCTGGATTCTCAATATCAATAGATGTATGGATTTGCTCTATACTAAAAGGAGGGATTGTTTCAGAATTACAAAACCAGTGACAAATTCCTGGAAAAAAAATAAACTGCTAGTTCATTTTGTTCTGAGAATATATTCCTGTTAGTGTTTCATTAGTAGCAGCACCAGGGGATATAAATAATGTGAAATCACAGCAGGACTTTGCTCTTAAGTAGTTGTGGCATTGGTCAAACTCTGTGAGGCCTGAGGTGTGCTGCTGAAACCAAAGATATATATACCTTTGGTCCCACCAGACAATGCTCAGGGCATGCAAGGCAAACACCCTACCTGATATACTCTCAGGCTTCTGGAATCAATTTTTTTTTGGGTCACACCTGGCGATGCACAGGGGTTACTCCTGGCTCTGCACTCAGGAATCACTCCTGGCGGTGCTCAGGGGACCATATGGGATGCTGGGAATCGAACCCGGGTCGGCCACATTGCAAGGCAAACGCCCTACCCGCTGTGCTATCGCTCCAGCCCTGGAATCAATTTTTTAAGGGCATAATTAGGAAGGAAAAGAAGATCAGGTGGAAGGAGGAGAAAGTGGCCTTTGTGAAGTGTTGGGAAGGGACAGCAATTCTGGCACTCACCACTGCAGGCTCAGTCAGCTAGAACCCAAAGGTCACAGACCAGGCTGGGACAGGGCGCTCTTCTCACAGTGGATGGGCATTGGGAAGAAGTGGCACGCAGCACACAGCTTCCCTCACAAATGGGTTGCTTCCCTTTTTTATCCTTTGGTTTGGGGCCACACCTGGTAGTCTTCAGGGATCACTCCTGGCAGGGCTCAGGAAACCCTCTGTGGTGCCAGAGACTGAATCCTGGTTGGCTGCATGCAAGGCAAGTGCTTTAGCCATTGTAAGAAAGCTCTGCTCCATGAGTGCTTTTCCTGCAGCGTTGGGAAGTGTTGGGAACTGGGTCTTCTGGGTGAGAAGGGATGAGCAGGTGGCACATGCGCTGACTCCATTTTCACCAGATTGACAGTATAAATCCACCACTGAAGTCCGACAGCAGGTAGAGACACTGGAATAGCCAGGGGAGCCCACATGTAGAACGAGGGGGCATCTTCTATTTGTTCATTTAACGAAGGTAGATTTCCTGGGCCTTGAGATAGGACAGCGGGCAAGGCATTTGCCTTGCATATGATTGCAGCAGGTGAGGCATTTGCCTTGCACGTGGCCGACTGGGGTTCAATTCCTATGCCCCTCTCGGAGAGCCTGGCAAGCTACTGAGAGTATCTCGCCCGCACGGCAGAGCCTGGCATGCTACCTGTGGTGTATTTGATATGCCCAAAATACTAACAACAAGTCTCACAATAGAGACATTACTGGTGCCCTCTCGAGCAAATCAATGAGCAACGGGATGACAGTGACAGAGACAGTGACAGTGATGGCTGACCCCCAATACCACATATAGTTCCCCAAGCACTATCAGGGGTCATTCTTAAGCACAATGCCAGGAGTAAGCCCTGAGCACCACTGGTGTGGCCCCAATCCCCCTACCTCAAACAGGGGGGATACTGTGTGATCTTTTGTTATTGATAAGGGGGTGATGGGCCAGATAAGTTAGGACACCTCTGCACCATAGGCTACAGTCAGAAACTACATTCCAAAGTGAGAGAGGTCATCATTTCCTTTGGGTAAGTGTCATCAATTTATGATTATGTTAATTTTATTTACAGATTTTCCTAAAATTTAATTTATACATCTTATAATGTAGAACTGTTATTAAAAAAATACCCAGAGAAATCTCCTCTCTACCTAGCCAGTCTCTTCCCCTCTGTATAGGCATCCTTTATCAGTACCATTTGCATTAGCTTCTCCTTCTATTTTTCTGTTTTTTCAGTCTACCCATATCTTGAAATAAAAGCAACCTTTAACAAATGACTTCCAAACACACACACACACATACACAGTAGAACTAACCGGCTACTCCTGGCTCTGTGCTCAGAGGTCACTACCAGTGGTGCTTGGGATACCATGTGGAGTCTGGGATGGAACCGGGGACTCCTGCACATTATATACACATTCCATTGGGCCATCTCTCCAGTTCCGAAAAAGAAAAGTTCAAATAACTGTCTTCTTTGTATATCCAAGGTAGTATAACATGGTTTCATAGGATTGTTGAAATAACTAACTTTTGGATTCAGAGCAAGGATTAAAGAATTAAAAACTCTAGGAAATAAGTTCAATCAAGAAAAAGACTAAAAAATGCTGGCATGACTGAAAAATCCAGATTTGGTATAAGAAAATCTTATTAAGAAATGAACATATGGGGCTGGAGCAATAGCACAGCGGGTAGGGCATTTGCCTTGCACACAGCTGACCCAGGTTTGATTGCTAGCATCCCATATGGTCCCCTGAGCACCACCAGTGGTAATTCCTGAGTTCAGAGCCAGGAGTAACCCCTGAGCATCTCAGAGTGTGACCCAAAACGGAAAAAAAAAAAAAAAGAACACTTTGTTGTCTACAGAGCTTTATCTGTATCCTATAATAGGGCAGGTCTGATACTTTTTACTGTATTACCGAAAGTAAGCTTCCTAAATTATTGCAGTCATAGATTCTGTTTTTTGGCTAGTCCAAATCTGGAACAAGTTGCCATTCATGTACACATTTCAAGAGTAATATTGGAAAAGAGAGCACATGAAGTTTATGTTTCGAGGAATGAACTGAAAGAAACAACTGCATTGAGATATCTAAAAGCAGTTTTCTAAAATAAGAAAAGCATTCATCTTGTGTTTCTCAAGAAGGCAAAAGTCAGAACAGAGCACAAATGTCATAAAAAGGAAGATTCAACCTCAAAAGAAGAAAATACAGTGGCATGTGTTGTTAGGTTAGGTCCGCATCACTCGGGTATGTTGAGAAGAGTCCGGAGTCCTACGGAGGATAATTCGAGTTGTCTGTAAGTAGGAAAGCTGTGTCTAGTCAATTCTACACGTCTGTTTTCTATTCACACCTAAAAAGCTTCTGAGGGTAGCCTTCTATTAAATGATACAGGGCGTGCTGTCCTCAACGATGACCTCAATTCACACAGAAAATACTCAACTGTGATAAGCTCATTGTGGTTGGTGCTGTAAAAGCTTGCCGGAGAGCGCTTTCTAGTAGTTGACTATATTAACACGGGATCAGAGCTGGCCGGGCAGATCTTGGCTGACAGGTGGGACTATCCAGTGTCTATTAGAAATGCAGAATTCAAGATAGACACAGCAGGTGGAAAGAAATTCATCTCCAGGGAAAAGAGAGTCAGCCCGATCAGCCAGGCTTCTCCCCAGTGTCCCAGTTATCCCCCGGAACAACAGCATGAGTGGTGTGTTTCACCTATGTTTGTTTTCCAACTTTCTGTGAATATAAATTCCTTAGGGGAAAGTGGCTTATGAACAAAACCTAGAAGAATGGGGCTGACAAAAAAGTGAGACTTTGGAATGCCAAACAATACTGCTTTGGTGCCCATATGCTTTGGTGGACACCACCAAAAGGAGATATTTTTCCATTTCTGCTCAGAATGCAGACTTGTCTCCTTCCAGGTTCCAACAACACCGTGCCACCCTTTCCCACAGAGGGTTTCCTCCCAGCACTGCCTATGGCAGAACCTGGGAGGCGACAATTCAACTGTATCCAATGGCCAAGGACTTGATTCATTTTTGTATTCCGTGGGGGCCTTAGCCAGGGCTTCTTTATTAGCACCCAGATATATCTTGGTGATTTCTAGTTAAAAAAAGGGGGGGGATGAAATTTGAGTACCATTCCTTCCCGTGAAGGTGAAATTAGTAAAGAGCCATTTCCAGAGTGACCAGCTCCTGACTGTAAACAACTTGTCTTTAACTCCAGAAATCCTTAGATGCGTCTTCCACAGAGAGATGGGATTTGTGTTTCTCCCCTTGAATTTGGGCTGGACACAGTGACTTACCTGTCACCACTAAAATGCAGAAGTGAGGCTGAGTGGAAACTGTACTAGCATCTGGATCTAAAGTTTGATTCATTTATGCAGCCATACTCGGAGGAAGCTCAGGCCACACAAGAGAGTACGTTTCAGGATTCTGGCTGAGTGCCTCAGCTGAGATCTCAGCTTCCACCAACAGACAAGTGAGGAAATACGCCTCCAGGTGTTCCAGTGGCCACCCAGTGAGACAGCCATGGGCACAGAGTGTGGAAGCTGAGGTCAGAGACAGCCCAGCGATAAGTCCCGTCTGCTGTGCCATGTCTGAATTCTGACTGAGAGGGTACCTCTATACTGTGTGCAGGGTATAACCATAATCTTTGATCAGGATGATAGGTAGGTAGACTGAACTGGCATCATTACCACTCTCAATTTCTACCAACAACAAACCGGGACTTGAGCTTCCCTGCTTTGAGATTATATAGCCAAGATGTGGCATGAGGACAGGAAATTCCTGATCTCCGGGCTCCAGTTGATACTTTCTCTATACTGTCCCATTCAGGATACTGGCGGACTTTTTTTTTTTTAAAGTAGGGAAATCAAGTAAGATATATACAGAATCGGAAAGTTAGAAAATGTTGTGAGCAAGGTCCCGAGGATAAGTATTAAGTGGATGACATCAGACATCCATTTCATTACAGAAATAATCATGTAAGATAGGATCTACAGTTAGTTGCTGACAAAGGCTATCATTTAAAGTGGAATCTGTGGGGGGGGGTGGGGGGAGGGAGGGAATCCTAGGGCTTTTCATGTTATGAGGAAGTGCTAGAGTGATGTAGAATTGTGAGGCTGATTTAAATAAGAAAATAGGGCTGGTAGAGAATTGCAAACCCCGCCAGTTGTGTTTCTGATGGAAACAAGGACAGATGAGGTTTCATGAGTGGCTCATGATGCTGGTTCAGCCTGTCCAAGACTTCACTAACAGTTCTTAAGGGCAAAAAGGAGGATGCGTCAGATGCTGGTTGGGTGGCATGAGCTCTTCCAACCATCTTCCTCAGTTTTGCCAATGCCACCCTGTGACCTGCGCTGCATTCAAGCTTCTCCTACCAGGACCCGATCGTGGACGGAAGCTAACAAAAGCCTAGGCAGCCCAGAGCGGGAGGCTGCACTGTGTTCCGTCAGCACGGAGTACCAGTCCCCTGGTCACCCCTCAGCCTCGCAGCTGCTGACCTTGGACGTAGCGCCCCGGCTCGGGGCAGCCAGACATGCCGCTCCGCGGTCAGCCGGCCAGTTTTCTATCCCTGAAACCACGGGTCCCACGCCACGGGGGCGACCTCCCTTCTCCCGCGCGCGGCTCCGAGCCGCGGGGTCCAGGCGGGGCTGCTGAGGGCGTGTCCGTCGGGCTCCTCGGGGATGCTGCGCGACACTGCGCCTCCAGTCCCGTCCTCTGGGCTCCTGCTCCCTCATCTCGGTCAGAGGATCCCTTCAGGAGGACTCTGGCGAACGGCCCCACACGCATTTCAACTCGTTCGGAACGATCCTCTACAGTGTAAACGACTAGAGGGGGCGGCGGGGGGGGGCCTCGAGGCTTCCGGGGTCCCGTGTGGGGGCGCCTGGCCGAGGTTTCCCCGCTCGGAAACGCGGGGAAAACGGCTCAGGGGGAAAAGAAAAAAACCAAAAAAAACAAAAAACGGGGAGAGCGGAGCCGTGGGCGCGCCTGGGCCGGGCTGGGGGGCTGGCTGGCCCGGGGGGGCCCACCCCAGGGGCTCCCGGCGGGGCGACCCGGCTCCCCGCGAGCGCCCGGGGCGCGCAGCGTCCCCGTCAGGCCCGCAGCCCTCAGGCGGGGCCGGCGCTCCCGGCAAAGCCCACTCCCGGCCCAGGCCGCCGCCGCCCGCCGGGGCCACCGAGCCGGCGCGCCGCAGCCATGGCAACGGGCGCGCGGAGGCGCCGGGTGGGCCGACGGCCACGGCGCTCCCCCCGCCCCCCGCCCCCGACGCCGGCGCCTGGGCGCGCCGCGGATGACGTCACGCAGCTGGGGTGACGTCACGGCCGTGACTCGCGGGTGACGCCGTTGCCGCGGCGACTCCTCGTCCGTCTCCGCCCCCCGCCCCCCGCCGCGCGTCCTTTTTTTTTTTTTTTTCCCCTCCTCCCCTCTCCTCCCCCCTCCTCGCCCCCTCCCCCTCCCCCACCCTCGCTCTCCTCCGGCTCGGCCGCCCGGGCGCCAGGCGCGCTCCTGAGGTGGCCGGGCCCGTCCGCGCGCCGGCGCCGCCCCCCGCCCCCCGCCCCCGCCTCCCCCCGCGCGCCCGCCCTTCCCCCCCGGCGCCTAGCGGCGGCCGCCCGGGCCCGGCTCGCGGTTATAAGATGGCGGCGCTGAGCGGCGGCGGCGGCGCGGAGCAGGGCCCGGCGCTCTTCAACGGGGACATGGAGCCCGAGGCGGGCGCGGGCGCGGCGGCGGCGGCGGCCGCGGACCCCGCCATTCCCGAGGAGGTGAGTGGCGGCGCGGGGGAGGCCGCCCCGCAGCCCGCGCCCCGCGGTCCCCTCCGTCACGCGGCGGCTCGCGACGTAAACACTCACGGCGGCCCCGGCCGGCCGCGGGGGCCGAGACCCCGGCGCGGCGCGGGGAGGGCGCGGGCGGGTGGCCGCGGGCTGCAGCCCGGCTCCGCGGGCGGGGGGCGGGGGTCTCGTCACTCCGCGTGGGTGAGGGGGCGGGGGGCGGGCGGAGGCCGCGGGGGGCGCCCGCGCTCCCCGGGACCCCCGAGCGCGGCGTGCGGGGGCTCCCGGCGGTGGCGGCGGTGATGGGGCGCCGCTGCCCGCGCGCCGCCTGCCCGCCCCCCTCCCAGGCCGCTGCCCTCGCCGCCCACTGGCCGACTCGTGTCGGGGTGGGGGGCGGCCGTCCCCCTTCACGCGCGGCCGAGGGGTGGGCCGCCGTTTCTGCTCTTTCGACCCCGGAGCCCACGGTTTCGGCGCCTTTCCATCCCCATCGCGGCCCCTCCCCCTGACCCTCATATTTGTCAGCGCTGCGAGGCTGACAGCGACACCTCCCTCCCCCCAGCCCAGCCCCCAGCGTCGCCCCCTCTTCTCCACCAGTGCGGGGGACCTGCCGACCTCTCCTGACCGTCCCGGCGCCCCGCGGGTCGTCCTCCAGCCCGGAGACCCTCTCCCGCGGGCCCTCGCCTCCCCCCACCCCCACCCCGACGTTGGCATCGTGCGGCGCTTGCAGCCCCGGGGGTCGCGGGGACGCGACTGCCACCCCGCATCCCCACCGCACGGTCCACGCCGCGCTGCTGGCGCTTTGGGGGTTGATTTCCATTGTGCGCTTCACGCCTCCTTACTCATTCCTGCCCACTACATATACATATGAGATAGATATATATATAACACATTATATATAGAGAGAGAGCCTTGATTGATCTCTTTCTATTGTCCTCCTTTTTTGTCCCAGTTTTTGTTCTTTGACTTTTCTTCCTTCTTAGGACTTTCAAGTCCTGGCGGCTCTCAAGCCCCGTTTTTGGCAGTGTGCTGCCTTCTTGTCACTTGTGTCGCTTGCATTTGAACTTTGGGGTGTGTGTGTGTAAATGTTACCATATTTACATAAAATATTGCACTTTATTAGACTTCACGGAGGAGATAATTTATGGCATGCTAATACGCTTTGCAATGACTGGTTAGATAACCTGAGCGGTTCTTGTTGACTTTGCTCAAAGTTCTCCTTTCTTCCCACTGCTTCTGTGCTGGGTCTCCCGCTGGCCGGAGACTCGTCTGTCTCTGCAAGCCTCTCCCTCGCCTTATCAAATCTTTCCTTTGGAAATCCATGTGATGTGCATTTTTCTCATACCGGCTCCTTTCCCCCACACTAATTCTTGTTTTTCACTATGTCCGAGATGGGTTGTCTGCCGTCATGTGACCTAATCTCACTTTCTCGGATTTTTTTCCTCTTAGCAGAATCACATCACTTGCTTTCTAGGTTAAGATCATTTTCTTTCAGCATCTGTCTGTTCGTTTCCCCCACCTTGGATCCTGAGGGGCGAGCTGCTCCTTCCCTTCTTCCATTTCCTAGTTGATTCTGGTTTCCTGGTCCCTTTGGTCCCCAGTTACCTCCGGGTCACTCTGCCTTGTTGCTGACTTCGGGTCCTTCCACTTGCCAAGAAGCTTCCCCTTGTCTTCCCCGCACCTCCACATTCCTCCTTATTTATAAACAGCTTTGTTCCGTTGACATGGAAATTTATTTTTAGGATACATTGTTTCTAATGGATAAATACTAGGGGTCACATCTGCTGTCTGTTTTTCCCATGAATCGGATATGCCTTTGTCTCACCAGGCACAGGTGCCTCTAGGGTTGCCTTTGCTCTCTAGTGCATGTGTGGTTTTGTTGAATTGTATGGTTGTTTGAAGGCTGTTGCAGAGTAGAAGAGTGACAAAATTAGTGGGTGTGGGTTATGAAAATGTGCCTGATTATAACACTGTTTGCGTTGAGAACTTTGTTTCAGAGTTGTTGGAACAGTCTGTGGTGATTTAGAGATTGCTTTTGTTAAATATTATCGGTTACTTTATCTGAAAAGGCCAGATTATTTGAGCTTTGCCCCCTGAGGTTTTTGATTCCGTAGGTGAGAATTTTGATTCACCAGGGCCATGCGTTTTTCTATATTTGGCACACTTCCTGGGCATTTCTCAAGTATCATTGCTTGAGAACCTCTAGGCTAGATGAATTTAATTTTAAATTGCCAATAATTAGAAAGCATATTCCTCTCTTCTGAAACTATAAGGATATTATTACTTTTTACTAATTTTAGAAGCGTTTCCCACTGCCGCCTCCACCAGGTTTTAATTTAGTGATGAATAGTAATTTCTCTATATTTTCTTATAGGAGCTGATGATGAATATCTTTGAGGAAGGAGGGGTATAAAGTGAATAAAAAAGCATCAGTTTTAAATGTCAGTTCCAAGAAGTAGCTTTCTTTGAAGTTGGTATCGTTAAATTGGGTGAAATCTGAAGTGTACTGTCGTCTCTTTTGTTGTTGTTGTTTTGGGGCCACCCCTGCAGGTGCTTAGGGCTTATTACTTGTGGCTCAGCACTCAAGGATCACTCCTGGTTCTGCATTCAGAGAACAGTCTAGGGTGCTAGAAATGAACCCATGTTGGCGGATGCAAGGGTTTACTCACTGCTCTGGCCCTCTGGTCCTCTAATACACTGGCTTCCTTATATGAACTTAAAGAGATAATTTATAATCATTAAGTGCATGGGAAGAAATGAAAATTTGTGCTTGTATGATACTCTAAAGTGGAATTATCTTACCTGACAATAAAATGCAGGTTTTAGAAAAACATTGTCAAGAGGGAAATTTCAGCTTCACTAAAAAATTGTCGTTGGAGAAAAAGCACATTAATTATTGAAAAATTAGAAAGTACAAATGTTAAAAAATTAAAATGCATACACGTTTTAAACATTTTACCATCTGTACAATCTCTCCAGCCCCGCAGAGAAGTATGAACAGTGACACTGTTAGAACCATGTTGCTTCAACTACAGTAAAACAAAAAAAAATTTTAAATGTGTATAGTATGATATATATTTGGTGTTTTTGGATCAAATCTGGATCTTTTGCATGCTTTGTGTATGCTTTGCCCATCGAGCTAGTTATGTGGCCCATTTAGGTATAATTTTTTTTCACCACTGCTTTATTATCGAACATTTTAAACATAGACTCAAATTTTTAAATTATAATCGGAATTGAACAAATGTCCTGTCCTGTATTTGTAGGTATTATTTTGTAGATGGTTAAAGTAGAATATTCTAGTAAATGAGAAGGGTTTTATTAAATATTTATCCAGTGAATGTGCATATACTTTTGGTGTTAAGCGTTTACTTTGGACCATTTACATCTCCTCAGTGTTACTTTCTTCCATGTGGTTAAATATGGGATAATATGACCATATGGCATAATAAATACATTTTTTTTAAATATGTGTTATAGCAGGGTGTGATATTTATAAATTATTCTCTCGCTGTGTTTCTGTAGAAGGGGACTTCCAGCAATTGCATTGCAATTAAAGTTGTGTTCTGTTTTTAAAATCATATTGCCAATCTTAATTAAGCAACGTAATTACAATGCATAGACTAGGCATTTTCTTGGATGGACTCTCCTTTATAATGGGGTCCGCCGTATTAAGAACATGTTTATGAACCATGCCAGGTTTGGCATACATCATTCTTTAAATAAGGGGTATTTGCACTAAGGAATGTGCTGTGTTCTAGCTTTTTGCTTTTAATACTTGTCGAGATTTATTTGAAGTTGGAAAAAAAATGTATATTGGTCAAAACTGTGAAATATCTGTATGTCACCAGTATTTCTAATGTTTCTTTTTTGTACTTGTTTTCTTACCTCATTTAATTAGCTTGCCTCTTTAGGTATCCACATATCTTTAATTTTTAAAAAAGTTACCTGTTATTAATCACTTAATATATGTAGTGCTCTTTAAGGGAATCAGTTGTTAGTAAACAAGAAATAAATAAATGTTGAAGGGAACGGAACTTGAGTCTGTGAGTGTAGTAAATCGGAAGCAAACCTTATTTCATTCTAGTTGGACTGTAAGCCAGAACTTTGTGACCAAGTGTGGAGAAAGCTGGCATCTCCGAATTCCTTGTCCCTTGCTTTCTCCATTATGATGCGTAGGAAACCAATCTGGTTCTAACAGCTGGAAACCTGTGTTCTGTGAGTCAGCGAAGAGAGGGGACAGGCTACATTGTTATCATATTTTCATTTTGCAAGACCTAATGCTCACCTTATGAAGAGTTAGGCAAGTTCTTAATGTTCTCCGTCACTTCTGATCATAAAGTTACAAAATTGCAAAAGTATGTTTGATATTTTTTGACACCTTTAAACAGCTTTAGAGTTTAGTGAATTTATTTGTGATTTATTTTGTCATATCATAGTTTATACTGTTTTTGAAGTTTTAACAGATAATTTTGTGTGATAATTTCCTCATGAAATGTAGTATATTCCTATGTTTTCTGTATGTTTATCTCAACTTGTTACTTTAAAAAGTGGATTTTACAAATAGATCTTCCAGGATATCGTCTTCCACAGAAGTGGAACTACCTTAAATCCTTTACTCATTTGTTCACTTTGTTTCGCCAACATTGATTTTCCTGTAAAGTCCGGATCAGAAGTAGTTCTAAAACGAACAAAAATCAAAATAGGCAAGCATTTTAAGAAACTTCTCTGTTTGGGGTTTTTTGGTTTGTTTGTTTTTTTGTTTTGGTTTTGAGCCACAAGTAGTAGTACTCCTGGGCTGTTCCTGACCTTGCTCAGGGGTGATCCCTGGCACTTCGGGGGCCTCGGTGTCATGCAGAATCCAGCATTCCAGGCTAGCGCCTTACTACCTGGATCGACTCACACCTGCTTTTCTGTTTCTTAAGGTTAAGCCATGCTTTCATAATCGTCATGTTATAAATCGTATAAGAACCAGAAAAAGTCTCATTTGCTTCTTCCTTCCTCAAATATTTGGTGGAAGCACTGACAAGTTCTGAGAGGTAGTTTTTAGTTTTTATTTTCTTTCAGCTGCCAACCCAATTCACAATCACACGTAATTAGCATGGTAGTCAGAAGAAACCCTTAATACAGCCTCCACCCTAACATTAAGCAATTATTTTTTTTCTTCCCCTCTACCCTCTGAGATTATTTTGGTTTCCATGTTTTCTCTTGGGTTTAAAAATGATTATTCTTGTTCCTTCCCATCAAGACCATGCATATAAAGGGAAATTGATGCCCAGTAACATTACATTCCTTTCTGGGTCCTGGGAATGCCCTTGATATAAAGCATAAAAATTAACTCTCAACTCAATTAGGTTTACATCTTTTGGAAGCTCTAACATCAAATGAAATGTCATTTTCATTCTTGTAATTTTTGCCACAGTTATTGACAGCACTTTGGGGAAAATTTACTGTAGGATGGTGTTTTAAAATTGGAACCCTAGGACAGTTTTTTTTTCTAGGACAGTTTTTAAAAAGCGCTTTACCACTGTAAGAAGTAAAAAATTTTAGATTGTTCCAGTACATGGGTATAGTAGTTTTTGTCTGTGTTGTACTTTTTTTATCTTTACCTTCTTTAATGGTACTTGGCATATAAGTACTCACATATTTACCCAAAGACTAGAACATGAAACCCACATAATGTTGATTTTCTGTACTGTTCGGTTCTCTTTTTCATATTCATTGCAGCTTACTAGGTTGACAACGCATTTGGTTACAACAGGCATTTTGAAAAATGCTTTTTTGGGAGGTCACAAGGAACTTATTTCAAGATTACTGTTTACTCCTCCCAGTACCTGAGCTATTGAAACTCCTAATTTGCCAGCCTGTTGGTTTCTGTGGAAAATAGGGTTTGGGCGGAGAAGACAACTGAGGGACTGGAAGTGTGTGCTCTGTATGCAGAAGGCCTGGCTTCCAACCGCGGTGCCGCATGGTGCCGGGAGCAACACACTGTGTGGCCCAAAACCCTGCCCAAGAGGTGGTGTGTGGGGGGAGATTTATGGTCATAACATTTTAAAACTATATATATAGAAAATAATTTTTTTTTATGGGTCCAGAGCCATAGTACAGTGAGTGACCAGATTCGATCCCTGGCATCCCATATGGTCCCCTGAGCACCAACAGGAATGATCCCTGAGTAAGCCCTGAACACTGCCAGGTGTGGTCCCAAAACTTAAAAAAACAAAACAAATTTGTTTTTATTTCTTTTTGATTTGGGGAGCTTAGAGCTTACTCTTGGCTCTGCGTTCAGGGTTTGTTCCTGGCCAGGTTTAGGGCCATATGTGGTGCCAGGGATCAAACCTGGGTGGGCTGCCTGCAAGGCAAGCGAGTACCGTACTGGCTATGTCGTAGTTCCGGCTCTGAAAAAGAAACTAATGCTTGGCATTTTTTTCCAAGCACAATACTATATAGAAAAAAGGTAAAAACTCGAGTTTAAGGCAGAGATCAGCAAACGTCTGCAAAATGTCAAATGGTAAATATTTTAGTCATTTCAGCCCTAACTATTCTCTGTGATTCAGCAGTGGCAGAGTAGCAACACAGTAGTTCATAGACTTGATGTGAATGAGTGTGGCTTGTGGGACGCCTAGCACCATGTGGCCCTCAGCATTGCTGAGTGAGGCCCCAGGGACGCCGAGCAGCACAGGGTTGACTTGGTGCTCCCACCCTGACACTCCATCTTCATGTCCGAGCACTGAACCGCCAGCCGTGTTGACTGAGTAGCACCAGGGAAGGCCCGAGAACCCCTGAGTCAACTTGGGAGGACCAAGACAAAACAGTAAAACCTTTCTTTTATGGACACTGGGATCCATATCATTCATGAATCTGATATTTTTATATGTCATGAAATATTCTTTTAAGTTTTTCTCCCTGCCATTTAAAGACTGTAGAAACCATCTGAGTTTATGAACTATGAATAAAACAGGTGGTTGCCACAGTTTCCTGGTTCCTTGGCCAATGCAGATAAACTACTCCATAAGAATATCATTATATATGATATTCTGAAATTAAGGTGCATTTTAGACATCTACAGAAAATTTATAATTACTTTAAAAATCAGGTTTGTTGGGCTGTAATTTATACTGTAACATAATATTTTATTAAATGTGTTGTTTGATGTATTTTTTGGGAGGTATGAGGTCCAGGTGGTGGTTTGAACCACACTCTTGGCAGTGCTCGGGTCTTACTCCTGGCTCTGTACTCAGGGATTACTCCTGGTAGTACTTGGGGGGACCACAATGGAGGACTGGGAATCGAACTGGGCTGGCTGCATGGAAGGCAAGCGTCCTACCCTGCACCTGTAAAGGTGTCTTTCTGGCTTGTGATGCATTTTGACAGATGTATACAAAGAACCTTGCAGTTTCTGCTATAGTCATGACGCAGAACATTTCCGTCCTCTCTACGTTCAGGCTCCCATCCTCCTCCTCAGTTTCTTGTAGACACTGGTCTCATCTCTAATTTTGCCTTTTTCAGAAAATCAGATGAATGAAATTGGTGTAGTGAGGTTCATGAAAAGTGTCAAGACAAGTTTCTGTCCAAAATTACTTTCTTTATAGGAATAAAGGAGATATGAGTAAGGTTACACCAACGTCAAATCATGTCCTCTTTAAAGTAGTGCGAAATCTGTCAACATGAGGGGGAAAGTATATAAAAGTGTATATCTACCCCAAAGGGCCCTAAAATGATCAACCAGGTCTTGACAGATATTTAATTCCAGCTCTTTTTCTCTGTCTTCCTTATGAGAGTACTGTGATCTGGGGTGTAGTGGTGGGGGGGTTGGCCACGCCTGACAGGTCTCAGGATTTACTCCTGGCTCTGGGCTCAGGATTCACTCCTGGTGGTACTTTGGGACCCAGTGTGGTGCTGGGGATATGTGTGCAAGTGTCTAACTTGCTCTCGGCCCACTGATGTTTTTAAACTTCATTAAATTGTTTATTTTTAAATTGTGTTTTTAAAGCATTTAATTATAATTCTTATTAAGGCTATCAGAGTGTGTGGTTGTTGATCATATTCTACCTCGGCAGGGGCTCTGTATACTTAACCTTTTTAAAAATTATACTTGTGAGGCTTTTTACGCTTAGCCTGGGGGTGTCCCTACATAGAAATAATATGTCTGGTCATGAGTTTCAGTTTAGCTAAGAAACAAGAAATCAGAATAGTGTTCAGTGATGACTCTGGCCAGTTCCAGAGTCCTACAACATTGGGAGGGCAGTTGGGAAGGAGGTACTGTCCATGCTCGGGTCCCTGTTGTAGTGGGCATCCAATTTTCTTTGGCTATCTTGCATTTTTTTGAAACTGCACTTCTAGGGAAAAAAAACACACAACATTTTGGCAGACTATTTTCAACTGTTGTTCCAAAATTAGTGTGTATAAAACAGTTGGAACTCCTTATTGTGTTTAAATGAGGAACACTGTACTCTTGTCTTATATATGTTTTGCAGTAGGTATGTAACCTTTAAATCAATAACTATCAAAAAATAAAATTGCTATATTTAGAACAGCTTAAAATAAAATCATTGGAGGCTTTGAATTAGTCACTCACTTTTGGGTATTTTGAAACACCTTATAAAATACTGCTTGGCATTTTTCATTGATCCGGGATTTTGAACATTGTGTATTTATTTTGCACAAATAATTCCTGTTTGGATTTTTTAGATTATTTTTACTCTTAAGGAGGATTACTTGGGCCAGGGAAGTTGCTCACTGGTATTGTTTGCCTTCCCTATATAAAGACTCTGGGTCCAATTATTGGTACCAGAGGGTGGCTGGGAAAGAACTATTAGTTTCAGTAGCAGTAGCATTGCTAATAATAACTTATGTTTTTGTATTGTCTGCCTGGGGTTTAATTCATTTTTGTCGGTTTTATCAATTATAGAGTCTATTTAGAAAGGTTACTTGGGAAGGACTAACATAATTGCTAACTAAAATGTCCTAAATTAGTAAGATTATTTTTGATGAATTATTATTAGTATACTTTCTGGTTGGGCTGGAGCAGTAGCACAGCAATAAGGCGTTCGGCTTTCACGCGGCCCACCCTGGTTCTATTCCTCTGCCCCTCTTGGAGAGCCTGGCAAGCTACCGAGAGTATCTCGCCCACACGGCAGAGCCTGGCAAGCTACCCGCAGCATATTGGATATGCCAAAAACAGTAACAAATAAGTCTAACAATGAGAGACGTTACTGGTGCCCCTCGAACAAATTGATGAGCAACGGAATGACAGTGACAGTGATACTTTCTGGTAATGTTGCATGAAGGTAATTCTCACTTATTGTGAAAATAATCCTATCTTTAAGTCTCAAATAGTCACTTTTTATAACTTTTATTTACTATAAAGAAAGGTAACAGGTAACGTTATCAGGGGCTTGAGAGATTGTATACGGGTTAAGGCACTTGACCTTGCATTGGCCAGCCCTGGTTTGATCCTTAGCACCTCCTATAATCTCTTGAGCACTTTACTAGTGACCCCTGATTGCAGAGCAGAAGCCCTGAGCATCTTCAATGTGCCCCAACCCTCATACCCCAAAGTGTAAAGTATTGATATTTCTAGATACCTAAAGATAGCTTTCAGCACATGATGTTACTCTTGTTGTTGCATGGGATGGTATCAGAGAACTTAAGATAGGGAAAAGAATGTTGTTCATTACAGTCCTTACATTTCTGTTCTGCCAAATACTTAACCCCTGTACTGTCTCTCTGAGCTACTTTCTGTTCTGAACCATCGTAAGTATTCATATCTCTGCTTCTTAACATTTGAAGATATTCCTTTCATATTTTATTTCTGCATATGCTTTCTTGTACTGAAGTAAGTTGAATAGTCTCTGGTGAGTTTCTTTATGGATAAATAGTGTAGTGTAACTTTTTGTTAACTTTTGCAGATGGGTTTTAGTATTGAGTTTGACTCAAGTTTCTGAATGTACTTAGGAAGCGAACTAGGTATTGGTGGCAGAGAAGAGTTTATTCATGGAACTGTTCTGTGTTATAGCAATTCATTATTGACTTGCCTTTTACTGACAACTCTTGACTCCTCCCCTCCATTATAATAGTTTTTTTTTCCTATAATTTTTTTTAAGACCAGAAAATATATACACTTTGGTCGGGGGGTGGGGGAGGGAGGTATGGCACATCTGGTGATGCTCAGAACTTGCTTCTTGCTCTGTGCTCGGGGACTCCTGGTAGGCTCTGGAGGGCCACATTTGGTGCTGGGGATTGAACCCAGGCTGGCTGCATGCAAGGCAGGAGCTGCACCCTCTTATACTATTGCTCTACCCTCCCAAATTAATATTTTCCTTTTAGAAAATCTTTAGGGGACTGGAGTGATAGCACAGTGGGTAGGGTGTTTGCCTTGCATGTGGCCAACCTGGGTTTGAATCCCAGCATCCCATATGGTTCCCTGAGCACCGCCAGGGGTAATTTCTGAGTGCAGAGCCAGGAATAACCCCTGTGCATCGCTGGGTGTGACCCAAAAAGAAAAAAATAAAACGGGGGAGGGGGGAAGAACATCTTTAGGTCTTTACCCCCCTTTGCCTGCTGTTGTCACACTCCGTTGTGCTTGTGTACACTGGGCCAGGGTGCTCATCTCTGGCTGCACACTTCGTGATAAGCACCCAGAGGTTGCTCTTGTATCAGGGATCACACCTGATGGCGTGTCAGGGCTTGGACTTGTGGCCTCACATGTGTAAGTAATCTTGGTGCTTAGGAGTACATTTGAAATGAACGCAAAGGTTTCTACCTTTAGTTTGCATTCTGAAGGCTCTGTATGTGTGTTTGTATGTTGTGTGTGTTGGGGGGGAGTGAGATAGGCACAAAAAATACGTAATTAAAAAATGTATTTGAGGGTTACATTATAGAAAAACAAAACAATGGAACAAGGTAGTATGGGGTAGTGGTTGTAAGTTGCAATTTAAAATAGTGATATTAGGGTTGAACTTTAGTTGAGTTTGTTACACATTTGAGCAAAAGTCTAGGAAGTGATGGGAAAGCATTTTAGGCAGAAGAACCACAAGTTCAAAGATTGAGTCTGGAGTTTGTCTTCTAAAGAAACTGCAAGGAATCCAGTTGATAGAGTGACTTGGAAGAAGCAAGGCAAATCATAGATGAAATCAAGAGGTATTCGAGCAGAAATGGAAGCAAAAGTCACTGTAAGAACTTTGATGTTTGCTAGAAGTTAATGGAAAGCTGGGCCAGCTGTGAGCTGCCAGAGATGAGCGATGTGATTCTAGTTCCAACACGAGAGCTTCAGTTGCTCTGTGGAGACTAGGCTGGAAAGGATCGAGGGTAGAAGCAGCATGGGTGCCAGGGAGGACGTTCAGGTACTGACAGCCCAAGACGGGTAGAGAGGGATGACAAAAATATGAGGTGGTCATATTTTGGTTGTTTGAAAGATCACCCGATTTGTAGATAGACTGAATGGGGGTTTCATGAAAGAGTGTGTGTCTGTGGGACTAAAGAGGGCTACAGATTCTATTTGGAGGGAACATGTCACATTTGAGGTGGTCATGAGATAGGCAAATTGAGTAAGCAGTTGGATGTAGGCATCTGCAGTTTGGGAACGAAGTCAGTAGCAGAGACTACCATTTTTACCTGGGGGCTTGGGTATTGTTCTCATTTGTTTTGGGCCACACCTGGCAGTGCTCAGGGCTAACTCCAGGCTCTGAGCTCATGGATCACTCCTGGACTGTATGGAATGCCAAGGATCGAACTCTTATTGGCCACTTACAAGGCAAACTCCCTACCTGCTATACTATCAGTCCGGCCCCACCTGGTGTTTTCTTCCTGAGCACATAGCTGAGCATTCTCCCTCATAATTCAGTGTGGTCATGTGATGGTTACAAGGTGGTTAGTAGAATAGGAGCATGAGTGATGTGCAGCAGCTCCAGATTCTGTTCATGTAACACTTTTTGTCTTTTTTTCCCTTCTTATTGACTATTCAGAATCATTGAACAGGATGATTTCGTTTGGGGACCACACCCTATTGTACTCAGAATTTATCTCTCTCTCTGCTCAGGAATCAGTCCTGGTAGACTCGGGACCATATGTACTAGAAAAAAACTAGCAGATATCAAACCTGGGTCAGCTGCATACAAAAAAGGTCCTTACCAAATGTACTGTCTCACGTGTCCCAAAAGAATAATCCTTATAGTCAGTTGGATGCCTGGTGTTGTAAAATGTGACAGATGTCCTGTCCATCAGTCTGGGTTCTTGTGTAGGTAAGAACCACCTTGTTAATTTGTCCAACCCCCTAGTACTACTAGATGAGTAAGAAATAAGCTTACTTTGTATTTGAATCTTAATACTCTTGGGAGTATTTGCTGTAGCTATTAGGCTGTTTCATGGTTCCTTCATGGTAAACCATGAACAGCCTAATAGCTACAACAAATAATCCCATGAAGGAACCGACAGAAGAACCCAGATATGCGGGACCCATGGCTGAGCTCTCCAAGCATGCTCAGATCGGGACTGGGCCTCCTCCACCCAGATCCCAGTTTTCCAGTAGCTTGGCAATCGCACCCACAAACCTCCTCCTCCCCCCCTGCCATGTATTCTCATCAACGGCCAGAATCCAGGGACTATAAAACAAAGCTCCCTGGAGAGAATGGCACGATCTTTCCTGGAGTGTGTGGCTGTGCAGCCTCTTTCTTTTTTTCCTTCATGACAGAGCCTGGCAAGCTACCCATGACTTACTTGATATGCCCAAAACAGTAACAACAACGTGCTCTTCCTGTTCCTGGAGCAAGCAGATGTCATTGGGCAACACTAGCACGTGGTAGGGACAAATGAAGAAGTTACTGGCACCCTCTCAAGCAAATCAGTGAACAGCGGGATGATGGTGATTTGGCTGTTCAAACTTTTGAGTGTTTAGTTAGCACACTTAAAGCTGTAAGACTGATGTGGTCAACAGGGGAATGAGTACAGAGAGGAAAAGGAAAAGATCCAAAGTGGAGAGGAGGAAGAACCTGAGAAGAAGCAATAAACAGTAAATCAGATGAAGAGAGTGTTTCACAGGTCACTGGTATTGTCCCCCAAGTAGAAGGAAGATTAAGAATTCAACATGAGGGACTGGAGAGATAGTAGTTAACCTTGCACATAGCTGCCCCTTGTTCTTTCTTTGGCACTGTATATGGTCCCTGGGCACTGCCAGAAGTGGTCCCTAAGGATAAACTCAAGAATAAGCCCAAGCACAGCTGTATATGGCTCCTCAATTCTCTCTCCCTCCCCTCCAAAAAAAATTTATCATTAAAGTTAACAAGAGTGGGGGTATTAGTTATCTAGGCAATAGAAGAGCATTGAGGTGAGCTGTTAAGGAAGATCTTCTGATGATGGAGCCTTACTAGAGAGGAGGAGAAGTAAAGATGGTGTGGAAACTTCCTGAAAGGGGGAAAAGGAATAAATGGTAATGATTAGTGAAGAACTTTGGATCAGATAGTGTTTTCTTACAAAGAGAAAAATGGGGCGGTGAGCTGTGAGATGGGATTAGCCATTGGGAAATGTCACTCATTCCACACCAGTTGCGGATGCATGCTGGTGTACAGGGAGGTGTGATACTGGGAGTCTGTCCAGGCTTTTCCTACCTGTTGCTTTTTAGTTATTAATATTTTTTTTTGTTAACTAAGACTCAAAAGTATAAGTTAATAGAATCTCAGAAAAGTGTTTCAAGAAGTGAGGTGAAGTTATTCAGGATCATGTGCTGCCGAATGGTTTTGGGGAAATGGAGTCAAGTCGAGGGGCTGGAGAGATAGCACAGCGGGTAGGGCATTTGCCTTGCACGCGGCCGACCCGGGTTCAAATCCCAGCATCCCATATGGTCCCCTGAGCACAGCCAGGGGTGGTTTCTGAGTGCAGAGCCAGGAGTAACCCCTGTGCATCGCCAGGTGTGACCCAAAAAGCAAAAAAAAAAAAAAGAAAAGAAATGGAGTCAAGTCGAGAGGCAGTATTATGAGTTCACCAGATATCATTGTGAGCCTCCTAACTTTCTGGTGCAGGTCTTCAGATCAGAATTAAATGGCACTTGCCGAAGCAATTCTACGATTGATATGAGTCATTTTCATTTTGACACACAAGAATGCTATCATTGGAAAATAGATTGTGAATTAATTATTTCTTCATGAAAAATTTGCCATTATCCTGCCTTGAATTTGGGCTACATTTGTAAAGGTCTGCTTACTTTTTTGTATTTAAAACTTTTTCTTTCTTCTTTATTGAAATTTTAGTCGTATTAGTCGTATTCTTTGTAGAATGGAATCCCTGTCATTACTGTGTTTTGTACTGTTACTTTCATTCATATTCCCCAAATTGGCTTCTTGTTGCTCGTGCTTTTTCTGCTGCTAAAGTTTAGGTTCCCTCCCCTGCCCCAGACATTTTAGACTTAACTCACTTTTTATAAGAGCTGCCTTCCTTAACTTCTCAGGGCCTCGTTTGTTGCCTCTGTCATGTGATGTTTTAGTGTCCCAGAGTATGCTGATAGAGTTTTACTCACCGTGTTGGGGTGCAGTTTTTGTTGCTATGCATCGTTCCCTCTAGACTAGCGCTGTTCAAGCATACTTTGTCACGATGGAAATGTTTTGCTCTTTTCATTGTGTCCACATTTTGGGTTTTGTGCACTCAAAGTTTTTTGGTGGACAGAGGAATAAGATCTAAAATTTTAAAGTCCATTTTAATGGGCTACATTTGAATGGTCATCTGTGGATAATGACAGTGAAGCTTGAGATTAAAAAAAAAAATTGATGTTCCTGGGGGAGTAAAAGTGACTGTCTTGTTGCGTATCTATAGTAGGTACTTCTACAGCAATGACCCTTTTTCAGTACATACAGTTTCTGCCAGATTTCTTCCTGAGAGTTTTTTTTTAAGGGACTAGAGAGATAATATGGGGGTGTAGTAAGTCAGCTGCTTCCTGTGCATGCAGCTGACCACGACCCGATCCCCAGCACTGCATATGGTTCCTCAAGCACTGCCTGGAGTGACCTCTGAACACAGAGCCAGGAGTAGCCCCTGAACCACTTGCTATCATGATCCTGATACCAAAACAAATTTTGGAGGGAGTGTTCTCAGACACTGCTCAGGACACCTAGGGGCCACTCCTGGTAGTACTTGGCTAACCTGAATGATTCAGTGCTGTGGGCTTATGGACGTGGTGCTTAGGATTGCAGTGTTGGGTCACACCCATCTGTTCTGAGCTATCTGCCTGGACTCAAGATTTTTTGTCTTTTGGGCTGGTTTTTTGTTTTTGTTTTTGGTGAGTGGGGAGTGGGCCACACACAGTGATACTCAGGCTTAGTCCTGACTCTTTACTCAAGAATCATTCTTGATAGGCTCAGGGAACCGTATGGGATGCTGGGGATCGATCTTGGTCTCAGCTCAGTGTAAGGTAAACTCCTTACCTCTGTACTGCTGCACCAGCCTTCAGGAATTCTTACTTCAATCACAACTTTCCAAGGTGGTTTTAGTTATGTTAATTTATGTAGCTCTAAGTCTGCAGTCTGTAAAGTTACTAAAGGATTTTTCTCCTTTAGTAACTGAAAAAATTAAGTAACATCAGGTTACCTTAAGGACTTTCTGAGTGCTGGGAGATGCAGAGAAAGCCAGTGGGCTAGGCTCTGGCTCATGGAAGTAAGTTTCCAGGCTAGAGATTCAAGTTCTGCTTCAGCCAAAGGATATATATTTCATATGTTACTTACTGGGACTTTGTTTAAGATTTGACTTAGGGCTGGGGGGAGTAGCATCATGACTTAGCATGTTTGCATTGCAACTATGTATGATCATGTGTTCAATTGAAAAAACTTTTTCCAGGTAATATGTACTTTTTTCTTTTTAAAAAGATATTTTATTTAGGCACAGTCATTTACAAAATGATTGACAATAGCATTTCAGGCTAATGATACCCCAACCCTTACCTCACCATCAGTGTTCATATCCATCTGCTAATGATCCTGTATTCCTTCTCCCTACATTCCAACTGTCACCTTTTTCCAGGTAATATTTGGTGGTGCTTGGGAGCTGCTCTGGCCAGGTGTGTGTAGGTACCACCAAAAAAAGGGTTAGAAGGGTGTAGTCTCTGTTGAGAACTACGAAGGAAAAGATTAAATGATGTCCAGGAAGTGCAACCCCTGGCAAGCATGTGTGACACTGTCGGGTGACTGCTACTCCCAGTGAGCATCACAACCATAATTTACATTCCTTAACTAAAAAGAGCGAGCATGTGTGCAAGCACTGCAATTTGAAAGTGTGGAAACCTGGTGAGCACTGTGCTTGAGTCCGTAAGCACCCAGACCTAATGTGGACACACAGCAAAGGCCAGGGCCAGGCATCTTCAGCCCTCACTCATCGTAAACACATTAACTGAAGTCAGTGGGGAGGGGGACAAGAAGAAAGGTTTGATTTGGAAGGGAATAAAAGAGTTCTGGAGTATAGCCTCTTAATTGAGCAGACGAGGCATGAACAAAGCAGTGTGTGAGTCAGTGTGCGAGGCTGTGATAGAGAACAGTAAATGATCAGGAAGCTCAGACATGAAAGGTGGTTATAGACTAATGGGCACTTGATGGAGCCTGGTACTCAACTTCCAACTAGGTGGGTAGACGGAAAGAAGGATGTTATAGTGGGAATGGAATTTGCTAAGAATTGGAAATATGTATGGTGGTTTTAGTTAGGAACAAAAGATTATAGTTCAGTGAAGTGTATGAATATAATTCGACTCCAGTAGATGATTATGGATCGTGGAAAATAGTACTAGTCTGAAAAGAATTTGCTCTTATATTGTATGCAGTGTGATAAAAATGGAGATATAAAAATTTTAAAATGAAAGTAATGTTTTAGAATGATTAAATTGGTGAACATTTTGTAGGGTGGCATCAAGTGGGAGGGGCCAGAGAGAGAGCCCTCGTGGTAGTTATGTGCCTGGCATGTGGAAGGCCCTGGGTTTGATTCTCCTACCCATTGCCGGCCCCAGCACTAACTTTACTTTCCCCTCTCCCCATGACCCCTCTTGTAGTGCTTGGAGTGACACCCTGCAACCACAGAAATGCCCAGGGAACTGTAGCATATATTGAGCAAGGACTGGGGAAGTCAGCCCTCGCACCCAGTTCTGGCCAGGTTGTACATTTAAGAATTACTGGGGTGTATCTCACACCTCAAATGTATGAGACTGTGTGTTTGATCACCCCTCCCCTCCAAAAAAAGTTGTTCAGATAACCACATGAGTATATAATGGACTACATGTAGGACTTGATAGAGGTGAAAAGTGATCATAATAATCTTATTAGAAACTTTATTTTTGTTATTTCAGTAACTAGATTTTTAAATATATACTAGAAATTTCATGAATCACATAAATTGAAGAAGTATTCAATTTATCAGATTTTTGCTTGGAGGGTAGATGCCTGTTGTGCTCGGGCCGCAGCCTGCTCCATGCATGGAGGTTGCTCCTAGTCTTGCTTGCAGGACTATGCAGTGATGGGGGTTGAACTGGGCCTTCTGCATGCAAAACATACACTTGCTCCTTTGGTGTGGGGGGGGCATACCCAGTGATGCTCAAGGGTTACTTCTGGCCCTGCACTCAGGAATTACTCGTTCAGTGATGCTTGACTGAACTATCTCTCAGCCCCACACTTACTCTTTTCGAGTTAATTTCCCTGGTCCTTGATAAGCAGTTTATCACGTTTTGTTTTGTTTTGTTTTGTTTTGTTTTGTTTTGTTTTTTGGTGGTGGTGGTAGGATGAAGAGTTTGTGGGGGTTTGGGCTACATCCATTCATGCTCAGAGACTACTCCTGACTCTGCTCAGGGTGCACTCTGGCAGTGCTTTCAGGGACCACACGTGGTGCCAGGGATTGAACGCAGATCATCGGCATAGAAGGCAAGTGCCTTAACCTCTGTACTGTCTCTTTATCCTCAAGATTTCTTTCCCTATGGGGACTGGAGAGAGAGTACAGCAGGTAGGGCACTTGCCTTGCAGGTGACTGACCTGGGTTAGATCCTTGGTGTCCCTTATGGTCCTCCAGCACCACTAGGAGAGATTCCTGAGTGCAGAACCAGGAATAAGCACTGAGCACAGCTGGGTGTGGTGCAGAAACCTAACAAAAAAATTGATTTCTGTTTTCAGTAATGGTAGATTGGATTATTTAGACAACTCTTTTTGTGAAGACAACTGAAAACCATTGAAACATTGGTTTTAAAAATCATAAATGAATTGAAGATCTCAGAATGTAGAGCTTCTAGATCAAATTTGAGGGAAAAACAAGAATACAAAAAAATAAGTAGAGGATAAAATAGCTTTTTCTCTAAGAACAGTTGCCAAACTACACTTTTCAGCTCTAATATTGGGAACTCCATGGGATTGAAAGGACAGAAATCGAAGTCTTTTCATCCAGAGAGAGTGTGTTCATCTAGAGAGAGTTAAAAGTGAGATGCACAGCTCCTTTGGCACCCAAAGACTTCATTAGCCAAAGGGTATAACATAACTAAACTCACTACTCTCTCCCATAATCTTGAGAGATTGTAGGATTGCATGGAGCAAGGAAAAAAAGGAAGTTGAAAAGTCTTTGCAGTTAATCATGTTCCTGGTTTCTCATTGGTAATATTTTATACCCTGGACCCAGGTCTTAGCAGAAGGAAAGACTGATTTTTTGGGCCAAGGCTCACTTTAAAATTTTTAAGGACTAAACATTGTTGCAGGTAACCAAATTCAGTAAAAGCAAGGGGGAGAAAGATAGTGGGTGGGATTGGTGTTGGAATATTGACTGCCTGTCACAAACACATCATGAACAACTTTGTAAGCCACAGTGTTTAATATAAAGTGTGTGGGGGGAAACAAGGACAAGCATCATTACATATAACATGGAGTTCTTCAGGTATTATATTCAAAAAGATTTCTGTTACAGTTTTTTTGTTTAGAGATTAAATGACATGTAACTGTGGTAGTTGTCATTATATACTACAACTTAAATTAAGCTTATTTAAAATCAAGTTATAATTGATACTCATTTCAGGCAACAGTCATTTGACATATATATATATATATATATATATATATATATCACTGCAGTAAATCTTGTTGAGATCCAGTCCAAGGAACTAGAGAGAGAGCTTAGTGGACTGCGCATGTGCTAGGTTGAAGCACGGCCTGAACTGGTTCTGTCTCTACCACTACAGACTCTCTTTGAGTACCACCAGGTATAGCCTCCTCTCAGATCCAATAAAAGTATTTTTTTGTTTGCTTTCATAATGCCGGGAATCAAATCCATGTCCTCACATATGCAAGGCAAGTGCCTACCACTAGTTTCATGTGCCTGCCACTAGGCACATGTACTGACCCTCAATCAATTTCTAGAAGAAAAATAACATGCAAATTACCCCATGAATAAAAAATAGCAGAGCACAGCTCTGGGCCCACAAAGTGTTAGGATATGCAAATATCAAATGACTTAAAACAGTTGTTAATATATTTAAAGAGTTAAGGCCAAATTTGAAGAAAATCAGGAACTGGAGACTATAAAAAAAAATCCCTTAATAGATTTGCAAAAAAATCGAGTTAGAAATTCCAGAAATGAAACTATGCCAAATACACACAAGGAAAAGACAGCAGATTCTACCTATATGAGTAAAGAGCTGGTTCTATGGCCATGAAGCAAAAGAGACTTCCCAGTGTCTGAACAGATTGTACCTAGTTGCAGAAAGAATTAGTTCCATGGAGATGAGGCAGAAGAGACTAACATTTAGAACGACGACGAGAGATACTGGAGAGAGAAGTGACAGAGAGTGAGAGTAAGGCGCCAGTCAGTGCTCCAGAAGGCTTGCAGAAGCTAGTTAGGATTTTTTTTTTTTGTCTGAAAAATTTCTAAATCTAGTGAGTTGATAGATTTTTAACAACCTCACAGAATTTCAAGTGATAAATACAAAGAATCTGTAGCCAGTCAAATCAGTGCAACTGCAAAACTCAGCTACAGAGAGAAAAAACTTAGAGGCTCAACAATAAATCTCTCAGAAGCGACAGTGGACTAACAGCTGACTTTTCCCGACAAAAAACCTTACAATGTTTTTAAACAACTGGCAGTTAATGCTTATACATTCCATACTTGGCAAAATACTCTTTCGGGATGAAGATAAAAATTTTAGTTGAATTTCTCCAGCAATCCTTTCTAAAGGAAACTGTGATGGGTATAGTTTTAAGGAAAAAAGAGATTCCAGATGAAAAGTTGACCATTCTGTGGTGTTGGAGGGAACAAAGAATAAAGAGGGGCCAGCATGTGGCTATATCACGAGTATCAGTTGTATAAAATATTAGAAGATCTTAATTAAAATATACCACAGGTCTAGTTTCTACAAATTTAGTAGTAATTCTTATGAAGTTAAAACATAATTTAATAATTGAAGTCAATACCATTTACCATTCTCAAAACAAAACCCAAGCTCTCACAACACTGCCTGTAATTTCTAAAGTAGGAGAAAATGGAGTAATAAAAAGATATCTGTTGTAAGGAAAGCAAGAAAGGAAAGAAAGATTGGGTAAAAGAGATACTACAAAATAAAATATAAATCTAAAGTTTAATCACTAAGCACATTAAATACAGAATGGATTGAATAATTCACTTCAAAGCCCAAGATTGGAGCCAGGGAGACGGAACAAAGGGCTGATGCTCATACTCTGTGTATGGGGGCCTCACACGTTCTCCACCACCACCTGACCTCCTGAGCAGACCAGGAGCGATTTCCCCAGCACCGTCAGATATAACCCCAAATCCCCACCTGCCCTACAGAAAAGAGTCCAATATTATTTATGAAAAGTGATCAGCTTCCTGAGATTTTTGATCTTATAAGTATAGCTTAAAATATGGCTTCAGAATATACATATATAGGAAGAACTTAATACTAGAAGACCCACAATATTATTGGGATATTTTTAAACATCTTTCACCTGTTATAAGAAAACGCATCTTGCTTAGGGCATAAGATTATTTGACAACACAATGAACAAATTTCCACCCAAGAAAAAAAAAAACTAAAATGCATACATGCGCACACACACACATAAACTGGAAAGGGATAAATAAAACCATTATTTATAGAATACATGTGATTATGTGATTATGTGTTTTAAAAACTTAAAAATACTTAACGGTTTTTAGAAATGAGTTTACAAAGTTGCTAATTATGAATTTCAAAGAAATATTTAAAGCATTGTATACTTTGCAATATATAAAAACATGTATCTGGAAATAAATCTATAAAATGGTCTAAAACAGGGGCTGGAGCGATAGCACAGCAGGTACGGCATTTGCCTTGCACTCGGCCAACCCGGGTTCGATTCCCAGCATCCCATATGGTCCCCTGAGCACCGCCAGGAGTAATTCCTGAGTGCAGAGCCAGGAGTATCCCCGGTGCATTGCCGGGTGTGACCCAAAAGGCAAGCAATAAATAAATAAATAAATAAATAAATAAATAAAATGGTCTAAAACTTCTAGGAGCCTTATTGAAATAAAGATTACATACTAGGGGCTGGAGAGATAGCACAGCGGGTAGGGCGTTTGCCTTGCACGCGGCCGACCCGGGTTCAAATCCCAGCATCCCATATGGTCCCCTGAGCACGGCCAGGGGTAATTCCTGAGTGCAGAGCCAGGAGTAACCCCTGTGCATCGCCAGGTGTGACCCAAAAAGCAAAAAAAAAAAAAAAAAAAAAAAGATTACATACTAACGTAGATGTATGCAAATTGATATTATAGGTAGCACTTTTTCCAAATGTGTTTATATTTGATACACTCCCAATCCTTGTCAGAACACTGGTAGGCTTTTTTTGTTTGTTTTGTTAAGACCCAAAAGACTGACCGTAAATTCTATGAAAGATCATTAAAGGGCTAAAAGAACCATGACACACTCAAAGAAGACATGGGAGAACTTTACCAGTCACTGAAATTCACTGTGAAGAATGGAAATAAAGATTTCCATGGAAGGCTTTAGGCCCCATCCAGGGGTGCTCTGGGACTGACTGCTTCCAGCTTAGTGCTTGGAGGATGGTGCCATATGGTGCCAGGGATTGAACCCGGGCCTCCTGCATGCAGAGCATGCTCTTAGCCCATTGAGCTGTCTCTCTGGCCCCAGGGTATATTAGGACATTGTATGTTAAGTCTTACAGTATTTTAATTGCCTTTGAGTAGTCCAGTGACAAGATAGGAAAACTATACAAACAGGTTGTTTGATGACAGCTATTCTGGGTTAATTGGTGAGAATAGAAAGCCCTTTTCAATAACTGTGCAGGACAAAATTGGTATTTTATGTCACATTTCACAGATTTGGGGTAGATAAAATACCTATGGTAGGTAGTAATTTGGGGTAGGTAGCACTGTAGCTCTGTAGCACTGTTATCCTGTTGTTCATCAATTTGCTCAAGCGGGCACCAGTAACATCTCCATTGTGAGACTTGTTACTGTTTTTGGCATATCTAATACGCCACGGGTAGCTTGCCAGGCTCTGCCATGCAGGCAGGATATTCTGGGTAGCTTGCCAGGCTCTCCGGGAGGAATCAAACCCGGGTCAGCCGCATGCAAGGCAAACGCCCTACTCACTGTGCTATTACTCTCTTTTTGTTTGGAGAAATAAGAACCCTTGAAGTTTGCCATGCTTCATTAAATATAGGATGTCATTGATTTTTTATGTTTACCCATCATTTTTTTTCTTAAATATTACCTGATACACTGTAAGATGCATCCCATTCCCCGACCCCATTTTAATACCATAGCATCTTAGCACTGTAGCACTGTCGTCCCGTTGTTCATCAGTTTGCTCAAGTGGGCACCAATAATGTCTCCATTGTGAGACCCGTTACTGTTTTTTGGGCTATTGAATGTGCCACAGGTAGCTTGCCAGGATCTGCTGTGCGGGTGGATACTCTCGGTAGCTTGCTGGGCTCTCCGAGAGGGACGGAGGAATCAAACCCGGGTCACCCTCGTGCAAGGCAAATGCCCTACCCACTGTGCTAACGCTTCAACCCATCCATAGCATATTATAAATGAAAAATCTTATTAACACGGAGTTAGCCGATCTTGAACTTTTCCTTCTGATCATACCACCCTTTCTTACTCCAGCCGTCCTCCGTAAAAGTCACTCTCCTGTTTCTAATCTCACAGTTGAATCTGTTCTTTCAAAGGCTACAAGTGCCCTTCATAGTCAGCCCACCCCCGGGCCAGTGTCAGTACTGTATTTCCAATAGTTTCTTCAGTATATTTGCCTCATGTCTCCCTGCAAGTCCTGAATTGAATTAGTTATCTTCCCCTTTTCAATTATGTCTGCCCTTCTTCTGGCAGTAATCTCCACTTATCATAATTTATGCTTGAAGCCCTAGTAGATCTGATTTTTCCCATCTCCTTTTTTACCCCCTTTGCCATCAGGTTCCAAAATATTCTTGATTTATCTTCTTCAGTAATCTTCTTTTCCCCTCTCCCATTACTCTAATTAATTTAGGTCTTGATTATTTCCCTCAAAGATTTAATATTACTCTTATTATTTTTGCACTGCCTTTGTCTCTTCCATTTCCAATTCATTGTACATATTGTTCTTAAAATGTAACTAGTTCTATCAACCCTCTCCCAAGATATTTAATGACTTTGTTGTCTGTAAATTAAATAAAATTCTGCACCATGGCATCAAAAATATTTTTGATTCAATAATTCCTTATTTCTTGCTCTTTTTCCTTTATTGCTGAGACGAACTTCATAACTTTTGTGCTTTCAGTGCACTCTGTTCTGCTCTGTCCTTATTTTTCCCCTTTGTTTTGGTGGGAGCCAGGGAGGAAGGCACACCCAGTTATGCTTAGGACTTAGTCAGAATTCAGAAATTACTCTTGGCATGCCTCGGAGATCATATGGGATGCTGAGGATCAAACGTGGGTCAGCCACATGCAAGTGACCTCTTCTCCATACTGTCACTCCAGCCCCTTTGTCAATTCTGATTGCTTGAAACTTCCCAGTTTCTCCCCTTCCTCTTCCCTCTCTCTCTCTCTCTCTCTCTCTCTCTCTCTCTCTCTCTCTCTCTCTCTCTCTCTCTCGCCTTTTCCAGGAAGCCCTCTCAGTAGGGATATAGAGTGTAATAGAGAGTCGGATGCGGGACTGGAGGTGTGACTCAAGTAGTAGAGCACACATCCTGCATGCTCAAGGCCTTGGGTTCCGTCCAGGACCTCGTGTGGCACTGAGCACTGCTGGAGTGACCCTTGGTGGGTACCAGGCACCATGAGCACTGCTGGGGGGATACCTGGCCCCTTCTCTTTTCAGCCTCCTTGGGTGTAGCCACAACACCTGACCAAAAAAAGAGAGACCAAGACAAAGAGTTGGATATAATTCGGAATACATTGTTTTATTTACAAATAGCATTAGGAAAAGCCTCTTTCTAATCTGTAAGATAGTCATAAATTTCTTCCTTGGTCAGTGCTATGAACTGAATATTTTGTGTAAGTTGCCCCTTGATGTATATATTGAAATCCTAGCCACCTGATGAGATAATGCTATCAGAAGGTGGGTTCGGGGGTGGGGGGGTGGTATGCAGAGTCGAGAGGCTTCCATCATCCTGAAAATAGAGAAAGGTGCCCTTGCAAGCAGCCTGAGCATTAGCTCCTTCAGGTGAAGTTCATCCATGACCCATAGGGTGGGTTCTCATCAGACACCCCAGATGTTGGCATCTTAATCTTGGACCCTCCAGCCACCATCATGAATCTCTCATACATAATCCACCTAGCTCATTTTTTTTTCTATTAGCAATCCAAACCTTCTAAGAGAGTTGTTGGTCTTATTGATGCTTAAGAGATTGTGACCTCCAGGTCACTAAGGCCTGTCAGTAGTGTGCCTCTGATGCCCCGTATATTAGGATGTTAATTACACTGTTGATGGGTGTGGTGCTGGGATTATGTATAGGGGCAAACCCCATAACAGTATTGTAAATCAACTTCAATCAATAAAAATATATCGTTCTCTCATTCTTTAGTTGATCTATAGAAATCAAAATGAACCCCCTGTAGGTATTTCTGGACAGCTTTAATTCATTGATTTCTATGGAAGTGAAAGAACCAAGAGTTGCCGGAATATTCATAAAAGAGCAGTAAGATGGGAAGATGGGCTCTGGTTCATTGGGGTGGGGGGAGCAGTAAGTTGAATGCTGCTTAGATGAGACAGCCCTTGGCCAAGAGTACAAAGGCGGTGTGATGCCCGCCGTGCATTCTCAGCAGACTTGCCTGGTGAGGAGATCTGACTCCTCAAGTACTGGGTGAGGGTCAGAGAGGCACATTCTCGGCACTGATGTGATCTGATTTTGATACTTTAAAAATGTCCGCATCCTATATGTATTTTCTTTAGTTAGGTTTTGTTTGTTTGTTTTTAAGATGAGGAAGTGTGGAATTGGGCAGGTGTTGCTGTGAATAGGTCAGGCCTTGTCTGATAGGGACTAGGGCTCTGCTGCTGATTGGAGGCCAGAGCAGTTAGACCTCCGGAGCCTGGGAGGGAGGTTTTGAGGGTTCCCACCAGCCTGAGAGTCTACAGAAAGTTTCTCTAAAAGAAAAAGGAAGATGAATAACAATAAAGACAAGTGCTAGGCTCATGGTTGCTGTTGAATCTGCCTTGTTGATGAAGGTATTTGCCATAAGCTTTATTACTGTAATAAATGATCTCTGAGCTTGGCAGCTGGAAACAGCAAGCATTTCTTCCTGTGAACTTCCAAGTTCCTGTGGGGTCAGAAGTCAGAGAGCAGTGTGACTGGTTTGGGTGGTTTGGGTTCGTGGTGTCTCATGAGACTGTGGTCAAGGTGTTGACCAGAACTGTCTTTATGTGAAAGGTTGAACTGGGGAAGCATCTACTTCTGGTCTTTCTAGATTCACTCATAGAGGCCTTCCACAGCCCTGACTCCTGGCATATAGCCGGCTTCTCCAGCGGAAGATTCAGAGACTTCCCAGAGGGAAACCACAGTCTTACAACAGTCTTAAAAGTGATGTGCCATAGCTTTTGCTGAAGTTGGTTCAGCCCTCACTTAAGGGAAGCTTCACAAGGTCAGGAGTAGCAGGAAGTGAGGTTTACAAGAGATCATTTCAGAGGCTGCTTACCTCTGAACCTCTAATGGACACTAGTAGGAAAAATCTAAGGCTCTAGGAAATGCCAAGACAGAGCACACCAAATAGGAAAAAAGGACAAAAACCTGAGTAGGCTCTTGATTAAAAATATTTTTTTCAGTAAATATTACACACACAAGATTGTTAGCCATATTAATATAACTCTTAGGGGATAGAATTTAAACCACAAGAGATCCAACGTAGGCAGACTGAATTGGCACAAATGAAACACCTGACTGTAGTATTAATGCCGACTGGGTGTGTAGGGACGTGAGAGTCTGAATTGAGAGAACAGCTTTGGCATCTAGTAGAATATCTTAAAGCAGGATTGATCCTGGTGTATTCCCCTGCAAGTGTTTTTCAAACCAGAATATGTGTCACCCATCTTGTCGAAGTAATTTGCTGTCCCCAGCTCCCAAGTTTTTGATTCAGTAAGAAAGGGGTAGAATCTGGTCGTTTGTATTTCAGGAGATGTGCTTACTAGCTATTGGGCCAGGAATACTGCTTTGAGAACCAGTCATTACCCTAGAGAAATTATGAGCACGTTGACTAGGAAGAGTGTGTGTGTGTGTGTGTGTGTGTGTGTGTGTGTGTGTGTGTGTGTATGTGAAGAATGTTCATCACACCATGATTTTATACTAATTCCAAAGTATTATTCTTTTGGATGCAGTAGAGAAGATCATGGTTTATTGATGTAACAGGATCAAAATGTAGTTCAGTACATTGAAAAAGAAAAGAAACTGCAGACTGCTCCCGCACCAATACTTGTGAACTTCACAGCCATGTTAATCAAACAGTGTAAGTCAGAAAAGATTATATGTGGTACAGTTCTACTCATGAGAAGTTCAAAAGCAAATGAAATGAGCTGCATTGTTCTAGAATGCAGGTACAGGTGCTAGAATTATAAGTAGACTGAGAACAGTGAGGGAAATCAAGGGAGTGATGATCACAAAGCAGGAATATTAGTAACAGAAGGGAAGGGGTCTCAGCTCCTGAGAGTGCTGTTGCTTAACTTGGATGGTGATACATAGGGTTTGGCTATAGTTACTCTTTCGAAAAGTCATTTATTGGGGGCGGGTGAGGAGTTGGGCCATACTTGTTGGGGGTCTGTGCTCAGGAGTGACCTCTGGTAGTGCTCAGGAGTCCTTATTGGTGCTGGGGATTCAAACCAGGGTTGCCCCCAACATGGACATATCCTAACTACTGTACTATTTCCCTGACCCCTGGAGTTACTCTCATCTTTTTAATAAAAACACCATGCTTCACAGAGTTCCTCACACTTGAGTTTTAGACAAACTATATTCTAGCACCAGTCCACCACCAATGTCATCTTCTCTCCACCAGGTTCCCAGATTTCCTCCCACTGTACCCCCCACCCACCCCCCACACTCCCCAACCTGCCACCTTGACATGCACATTTTTAAGTTTGGTTGTTGATCACAAAGCAGGAATATTAGTAACAGAAGGGAAGGGGTCTCAGCTCCTGAGAGTGCTGTTGCTTAACTTGGATGGTGATACATAGGGTTTGGCTATAGTTACTCTTTAGAAAAGTCATTTATTGGGGGCATAATAAACAGATACAAGTTTGAATCTGTTGACTGGGGTTTGGCTATTTAGCTATACCAATTCTTTAACCTGTCGTTATTCTTTAAAATATAGATGTGTTTTGGGACCAGAGAGTTAGTTCAGCGGTTAAGGCACTTGCCTTGCCTGTGGCCAATCCAGGTTTGAGTCCCTCCAGCAAAAAGATGTGTCTTGTAAATTCTGACAGAGAGAGGCCTGCTCTCACTGGGAGGTGTTTGACTATGTTTGATTATCACAGTGACCTGGATATGCTACTTGATGTTTGTTTATTTATTTATTTATTTATTTATTGCTATTTTTGGGTCGCACCTGGCGATGCACAGGGATTACTCCTGACTGTGCACTCAGGAACCACCCCTGGCGGTGCTCAGGAGACCATATGGGATGCTGGGATTCAAACCCGGGTCGGCCGCGTGCAAGGCAAACGCCCTACCCGCTGTGCTATCTCTCCAGCCCCTGCTACTTGACGTTAAATGCCGACAGGCCAAACAACTCAGCAGCCTCGGAGTCTTATTCAGCCAAGAATTGCTCCACCCCAATACCATGCCGTATTCTTTGAGGACACTATACTCTCCAACCTGTTTTCATCCTTTAAACTTCAGTCCTGTGGGCCAGAGAGGTAGCACCAAGGTGACAGTGCTTGCCTTATACACTGTGACCCCAGCTCTGTCCCTAGCACCTCATATGGTCCTGAGGAATGCTAGGAATGCCGGGGCGGGGTGGGGGGGGAGCCCTGAGCACAGGGGACTGTGACCCAAAAAACACACAAAAAATACTCAGTTCTAGTAGTTCTAGTTACCTTTCCAAGAAGTTTTCTCGACTGCTTCTCCTCTTCTTCCTCATTCTACCTTGATCAGTCTCTCATCATCATCATTTTTGAACTAAACATAGAGTTAGAATTGTGTATCTGTCTTTCTCTCAGCCCAAGTCTTTGAGGACTGACTTTTGTATCCTTCATATATGGGGAAGTCTTAAAAGTTCATCTACATGGAGGGGGCTGGAGAGAGATTGCAGCAGGCAGAGCAATGCCTTGCAATGCAGCTGACCTGGGTTCATCCCATCACCCTATATGTTCCCCTGAGCCCTGCCAACACCTCCCGTGCTCCACTCCCCTCCCCCCACCTCTACCACCATCACCACCACCCAAAAAATAAGAGAGAAAATTATGTTCATGAGGCCTGAGAGTGTTGTGGGTAGGGCTCTTGCCTTGCATGCAACTGTCTCAGGTTTGCTTCCCGGCACCACACCACAAATGCTCTCTGGAACATCACATAAAACTGCATGTACTTGATTACATTGGTGAATGAATTGTACATTTACTATAAATCAGTAATGCTAGATGACTCTGCAGAGCTCTAAGAACTGCTGGGTGTTGCCAGAAATAAATAAATGAAAGCTACTACATTCTTAGCATGGGTGTGGAAAATTACACTAAGGCCACTGTATTCTTTCTGTATGAAATAAAAGTTGTCTCTTTTATTTTGGGTATGGCTAAAAGATTTTAGAGCAATCACTTGTTATTTTGACCTTGGCTGCACTTTGGAAACACCCGGGCAATGTGAAGTTGCCAAGTTGGAGACAGGACTCTATGGGTTGAGCCCATAATTTACATATGGGAGGCCCTGTTCAAATCCGGTACCACTGCCTGGTCCCCCAAGCACTGGAGACCCCCAAACGCAGAGAGCATAGAATCGAAGTCTCCCACGCTGCTTGGGTACATGTAGCCCCCTAACAAATATAGAAGCCTGAATTTTAAGGACTGACTTTTGTTCCCTTTGTATATATGGCATCTGAGTCTTAAAATCCTTTCCCTAGAGATTAAGTTTTTGTTTTTCAGGTTGTGTCTGGGTATCTGGGTATTTAAAAAGCTCTCCAAGCGATTTTCATGAAACTGATTGATTATTGGAAGGAGGGGCTTAGGGCTACACCTAGTGGTGCTCAGGGCTTACTGCTGGCTGTCTGCTCAGGGATCCCTCCTGTGGCGATGGCCTGACTCCTGTGCTCTGTCTGGCCCCTGAAGGGATTCTTAACCTGCGCTCTTAACCTGAAAGTGGAAAATTTGTATTTAGTGAGCCGCAATAAACATGAGGGCAATATTTCTGAACCGTTGAAGACTAATTAAAGGAGTAGAGAACACAAGAAAACTAAGTTCTGAGTTCTCTGAGATCAAGGGACCTGTTCTCCACTGTATGTTTCCCACCCAAGCTTGAGCGCATTGTGGGTGGGGGTTTTGTTCTGTTTCTTGCAGGTTTTTTTGGTGATGCTAGTAGTGGAATTCATAAATTTTTGCTGGAGAAAAACTTGGCAGTTATTAGGCATTTAAAAAATAGTTGTTGTAGGGTCAGAGTGATAGTACAGAGGGTAGGGCATTTGCCTACGTGTGGCTAACCTGGCTTTGAACCCTGGCACCTTATTAGTCGATCCCTGACTGCAGAGCCAGGAGTAAGCCCTGAGCACCACTCCCAAAAGAGAAGGGGGAAAAAGTTGTTAATAGAACTATATTGATTGTTGGCCTACAAATTGTTTTACAGTGACAATGTGCATTTATTATTTCAGTTAATTATATGTTTTGCCAGTCACTGAGGGTCGCATAGGTTTCTTAGATCTATTTCATGAAGTTTATAAGCATACCAATTTTAGTGTTTTAAATTTTTAAAAACCTGACATTTGGTGGTTGAATAATAACTTGTCCAAGATTGCAGAACTAGTAAATGCCAGCTAGAATGCTGATCTTAAAGCTCCTGCTCTTTGGGCTGGAGCGATAGCACAGCGGGTAGGGCGTTTGCCTTGCATGCGGCCGACCCGGGTTCGAATCCCAGCATCCCATATGGTCTCCTGAGCACGGCCAGGGGTGATTCCTGAGTGCATGAGCCAGGAGTGACCCCTGTGCATTGCTGGGTGTGACCCAAAAAGCAAAAAAAAAAAAAAAAAAGATGCTTCTGCTCTTAACTGCTGCACCCTCATAATTCTTCAGAAGAGCCTTAAGACTTAGAGATTATAATACCAACTTTGTAAACGGAGAAGATTTAGAAAAGTTGCACAGATGCAATTGGCCTAGCGGAAAACCAGAAATTTGGGCCCAAGACATTGTGTGCAGTGATCTTAAGTACTGTTACTGGAACTTCTCTATTTCCTGTGTAAAATGTGCAACTATTATTTGAGGTTGCTAACTATGGTTCTCTAGATCAGGTTTTTTGTACCTGCAGACTGGCACGCACTGGTCTGCAAACTGGAGTTTGGAAGCACTGTGTTAAGTGGCATTCCCTTTATCTGAGGATCACTCCCCGTCTGTCAGCCGCTTCTTGGTACTTTATGAAACCTTCACTGGTTGTCTGCTGATGGTATTCATTGATTAAGTCCAGTCTACTGAAACCCCTTAGGCTATTTTTGTCCTAGAGACTGAAACATTTCTTTATCAGGTAGCTTCTTTTCAGCTAGGGTTTCAAAATAAACTTTTAATAAATACCACTTAAATCATTGCACTGATACTTTGTATCTTTAAACCCAGACTCCAGGGGCTGGAGCGATAGCACAGTGGGTAGGGCGTTTGCCTTGCACGTGGCTGACCCAGGTTCAATTCCCAGCATCCCATATGGTCCCCTGAGCACTGCCAGGAGTAATTCCTGAGTGCAGAGCCAGGAGTAACCCCTGTGCATCACTGGGTGTGACCCAAAAAGCAAAAAACAAAACAAAATAAACCCAGACTCCAGACTTAAAAAGAAAAAAAAAAGTTCCTGTCTACCAGTAAGCGTTTGAGCATGTCTATTTTCTGTATGTGATATACCACTATACAAAAGTGAGTTTCTCAAAGCTAAGCTTCAGAAGGAAATAAGAGTGTGGTACTTGTTTTTAGCTCCTGTCTCAGACTGCAGCAACCTTAGGGCAAGTTTCATTGTTGACAGTATTATTGTTGAAATCTACATTTTGAATTGTTGAGTGTGTTTGTAATTGACTAGTTTTGTGGTCAGATACAGTGAAGTCCAGCTTTTGTCCCCCACCCCGGCATTTCTGCCAGCTTGGCCCAGGTAATCATTGGGTCCTGGCCCGTCCTGTTTGTTAGATGATGCATCCCCGTCTCTACATGTAGAGCTACTGGTGTCGTCTGCTCAGGTGGTCCAGACACTGCCCGATGTCTTCTGTAGGAAATCATCCCTTGAGAGGCATTGGAGTTGACCACTGTGACCCTGAGCGATTAGATTAGAGCAATGTCCTGTGCTCCGGGTAGACACTGACGCTTTGAATATTTCTGCAGAAGCGGGATGTTATCTTGAGATGTGTTTGTAAGCTTAATTTTCAAGGCCTGTTTTCTATTTTGCAAAGTTTGCTTTGTTGAAAGTAGGTAATGGATCCATTCATACACTTAGCTCAGTATGTGGAAACTGTTGATTGCCGTTGGGGCACCAGCACCACTGTCAGTGTGTCTCCTCTCCAGCAAGCCTCAGCCACAAGGCACGATTGCCTGGTAGTGACCTCAAGTGAGACCGCCTCTGTAAATAGGGACAATGGCTGCTTTCCTTTCCTCTCCCTCTCCTGTTTCCTCTCTCCTTCCCTTTCCCCCCTCTCCTATTCTCCCTGCCCATTCCTTCTCCCCTCCCCCTCTTCCTCTCCCCTCCCCTCCTGTCCCCTCTTGCCTCTCCTCCCTCCCCCTCCTCTCCCCTTCCCACCCTCCTCCCCTCCCCTTCCCTTCCCTCCCCTCCCCTCCCCCCTCCTCTCCTCCTGGTTTCCCCCTCCTCTGTTCTCCCTCTCTTCCTGTCTTCCCTCTCCGCTCTTCCATGCCTGGCTGCTCAGAGCTTATTTCTAGCTGCCCAGTTCTCTCTCCTGGTGGTGCTTAGAGTCCCATATAAGGTGTCAGGGAGTGCACCTGGATTGGGAGGTGGCCAAGCAAGGCAAGTGTCCTTCAGTACTATCTCTCAGACACAACATAATAGTTTTCCTTCATTTCTACATGAATACATTATGGAGTAATGCAATTGCCTCAGCTCTGATGGAACTTCTTTCTTATCCTCAAGCATGTGTGCACATACTTTGTAAACCACAGTTTGGCCATCCATTGTAACCTATTGTTAACTTTGCCTCCTTGCAACCATAGAACTAATGAGTGTTATGAATATCAGAAGGGAAAAAAATTGAAGTTCTGTTAACTAACTTCCACTTAATCAGCTTGCAGTTCAATTAAAGGTCTCAATTTAAATTAAAAATATTGCTGTTATCAAAGGCAGCCAAAGTAGACAAAGAGAGTATTGTGCAAATTGTCTGCCACACAGACAAGTAGGTGTGGAATGGGGGGAGGGGGGTACTGGGGACTTTGGTGGTGGAAAACACGCACTGGTGGAGGGATGGGTGTTTGATAATTGTATGATCGAAGCTCAAACATGAAAGCTCTGTTACTGTACCTCACAGTGAATCAATAAAAAGGGGAAAAAATAAGCCTTTTACTGAGTGGCTATATATAGCTATTGAATTTGGAGTGGGCCATGTATATATTACTTTATTTTTGTAGAGTGGAGGTAAACCCAGGTCTCTGCATGTAAGGTATGCACTTTACCATTGAACCATATGCCAAGCCTTATTAAAATAAAGATCCCTTATGAGAATGAATATTTTAAAGTTTTTACTTTCCTTTATTTTGGTTTTGGGGGTACACCCAGCTGTGCTCAGGGATCAGTCCTGGCAGTCCTTAGGGGACCGACCATATGGGGTGTTGTCATTTCTCATCACCCTACTTTTCTGGTGATCTACCAGCTAAATTGGGGCGAGAGGCTTGGGGCCACATCCTGGTAGAGCTCTCAGCTCTGTGCTCAGTGGTCACTTCTGGTGGTACTGGGGGCACCATGTGTAGTGTCAGGAATTGATCCAGGGTTGGTCGCATGGAAGGCAATAACCCCAGTGTTGTATCTCCAGTCTCTCAAAGAAGAACTGCACTGTAGCACTGTCATCCTGTTGCTCATTGATTTGCTCGAGTGGGCACCAAAGTCTCCTTTATGAGACTTGTTGTTACTGTTTTTGCCATATCGAATACGCCATGGGTAGCTTGCCAGGCTCTGCCGTGTGGACGGGATACTCTGGGTAGCTTGCTGGGCTATAGAGGAATCAAACCCTGTCACGTCAGCTGCATGCAAGGCAAACGCCCTACCGGCTTTGCTATCACTCCAGTCCTAAGAAGAACTATTACACAGAAAGTTTTAAACTTCCCAGCCTTTTGTGATTGCCATTTACTCCTAGCTTTCCCTTTGCCTTCTTACAGGGCTGTTGTGAGGGTACAAAATCTATCAACAGGAGGAGAACTCTCTATTATTTTTTACCCTATAATTGTAGTGAGCTTTTATTGGGACTCTGGCCTCTCGTACCTCTCTGGCTTGTTAACCTAATCATAGTTGCCAGAGTAAACATCCTAAAATACATGTCTCATAAGATCAAAAGCCATTTTTAACAATAAGAATTGCAATTTTTGTTTTTAAATTACAGTATGTACTGTCTTAGATGTGGCCTCTGCAATCAGGAGACATCCATTAAACAAATTATCGAAACACACAGAAACATACAAACATAAACCCATATGCACACCAGAATTCTAAATAGTAATTATGTGCCAAAGAGAAAATAAGATATGCTATGAGAACCTAATAAGTATTCAATATAGATTAGGAGGGAAGTTCAGAAAAGACCTTTCTGAAGAATAAGCTCTAAACATTTTGAAGAAACTGCGTGTTTGAAAAAAAGTTGAGTTTTCTAGGAAGAAGGAACTGCAAGTCTAAAGGCTGTACGATTAGAAGGTCATAGCAGTTAAGTTTATTGAATAAGGGATGGAGAAAATGGCGCTTAGTGAGGCAGGATTTAGGCCTAAATGAACTCACTGAAAATACTATTTCCTACTATGCTAGGCCTCTTAGGTTTTTTTCAAGTCGCTGGGAATCTATTGAAGTGTTAAGCAAGAAGAGTGATGTGATCAGGTTGTGTGTTTTAGAGTTTTATTTAACTGAAGAATCAGTGGGAGAGGAGTAGTAATGGGACAGAACAGGGGAAAACCTGTTAGTCTTTGTGAATAATCTTAATAGTTCAGGGAGAAAGGATAATAGTTTAGAGTGACAGTAAACAATGTAACATATGACATGATTATATAAGAAGAATGTTGGGGTTGGAGTAATAGCACAGCGGGTAGGGCGTTTGCCTTGCACACAGCTGACCTGGGTTCGATTCCCAGCATCCCATATGGTCCCCCAAGCACTGCCAGGAGTAATTCCTGAGTGCAGAGCCAGGAGTAACCCCTGTGCATCACTGGGTGTGACCCAAAAAGAAAAAAAAAAGAAGAAGAAGAAGAAGAAGAAGAAGAAGAAGAAGAAGAAGTAGACAGTTAATGAATGCCATGAAATGTAGCAGAATACATTCGGGATATACTTATCTAAGTCTGTCTGGTAAAGTGTAACTACTTGACTGTATGTATATTGGCCTTTTGGCCTCATCTCTATGGTAAAATCTAAGCAATGTTGAAGATGTTTCAGGCTACTTTTACTACCTTTGGTTTGTTTTTGACCACATCTGGCCATTCTCATGGGCTCTTCCCGGTGATTTGTTTTGGAAGTTCTTTGAGGTCACTCCCCACCTCGTGCTGCTCAGGGAATCATGCTGTTCCAGGGATTGAATCCAGGCTTCCCGTATGCCAAGCCTGCTTTCCAGCCTTTGAACTACCTCTCTGGCACCAATTTATTACCTTCATTTCCTCTTAAACTATTTTCCTCTGCTGTAGCCACACTGAACCATTACAATTGTCACCATGATCATGTCTTATACCTTGATACTAGCAATGATCATTAACTATTTCTGGCACACTCACTCCTAGATACTTAACAAAATTCTGACTCGCTGACCTTTAGGATCCAGATAGATAGGAGGCCTTGCCATTGGCCTCTTGAGGGCCTGGAGTGATAGGATAGCAGATAGGGCATTTGCTTTGCATGCAGCCGACCTTGGTTTGATCCCCAGCATCCTGTGTTGTCCCCCAAGCCCTGCTAGGAGTAACCCCAGAGCAAAGCTGGATGTGGTATTCCCTCCTCCCATCCCAAATAAACAGTTTGCTTCTTGATAGCTGTTGTCCATTTATTCTCCTTTATCAAAATAGTTTCATTATATTATAATGTTAATTCAGAGGAGTTTGTGCAATGCTGTCTCATGGGCACTATGTTGACACTGGACATAGTTGTGTACCAAAACAGTCACCATGGAACCTTAGTCCACTCACTCGCCTCCATATTGTTTTTTTTGTTTGTTTGTTTTCTTGTTTGATTTTTGGATTTTTTTTTTTTTTTATTGAATCACCATGAGAAAAGTTACAAAGCTTTCAGGTTTGAGTCTCAGTCATACAATAATCAAACACCCATCCCTTCACCAGAGCACATTTTCCACCACCAAGAACCCCAGTATACCCCCCATCCTACCCCTCCCACCCCCACCTGTGTGGCAGATGATTTTCACTTTACTTTCTCTTTACTTTGATTACATTCAATGTTTGAACATAAAACTCACTATTATTATTTGGAATTTCCCCCCAACAATTAGACCTGCCGAAAAGGCATCATTTGATAATTTGTTTTCCATTGCTGAGAATGAAGAGCATATGAGGTTTTGGATTTCTGGTATTTTAGTAATTAAGTCCGGAGAAATTTCTGCCAGAAGTTGCATCATTGCAAGATCGTACCTCTGTTTAGTGGGCCTTATAAGATGGTGGTTGCCACGCCGCCAGGGAAAGGAAAGGCCGAGAGAGAAAAACCTTTCCCTTCCCAGGGCAGCATATGGAGACCATAAGGGGTACCAGGGATTGAGCCCAGGTCCACCACGTACAAGGCAAATGTCCTACCCTCTGTACCATTGCTCCAGCCCCCTGGTTGCAATTTTAAATGTTGATAGCTAAAGTTTAGAGGAATACAAATTCTTTGGGAATCTCGCTAACTCTTAATATAGAGATCCTGAAATCAGAAAGTTAGAAGACCACTGTAATAGGAACCTTGATTAATCTGGGAATTGATGGGAGAACTAAAATATGTCTTATATCTTCTTTTAAACTCACATTCTTCTAAAAAGTATGAATTGGGTATTTTTGTTCTAAAGTATATTAGGGTTATCTCCAAACCTGTAGTTGGTGTGTATAATGACAGAGTTGAATCAGATTTATAGTTAAGGCAGTCATTTCTTTTTGGATTTGTGATTTGCTTATGAAAATACCTCCTTTTTGTTTTTATTCTTTGTCTTGGGGATGCTCACCCAGTGGTGCTCAGACCTTACTCTTGACTGCACTCACGGATCACTCCTGGTGGTACTTGGAGGACCATATGGAATACCAGGGATTAAACCCAGGTTTGCCACATGCAAGGCAAGCACCATATCCACTGTGCTCTGTCTCCAGCCCTTATTTCTTATCATTAAAGGAAATGGATATGGATTCATATTCTTCTTAGTGTGCATTTGGGCAAGTTTCTTAACCTTACTGAACTTTTATCACTCATCTGCAAAATGGAAATCTTTTATCTTACTGTGTTGTAATGAGTTATGTATGTAATCAGATCGGTTAAAGTGACAAGTTCAGGCATGTGATAATACGGTTATTTTAAAACATACGTAGCATATATATTGTTTAGATCTGGTTAATGGGCAGAGAGGTCTACAGGAAAACAGGTTAACCATTTGAGTATGTACAACAGATTATTGGAAAGAAGAACATCCTAACAGTCTATTGTGTAGCTATTCAAAGAGTACTGAAATAGAATGTGGGCTCAGAAGAATTGGACTCCTTCACATTGTGAATATTTAAGGACAGGAAGAAATTTTCTATTTCTGGTACCCCAAATGTGCCTCATTTTTTTTGAATAACTGAACAACATTAAATAGGTGGAAATACTTAAAAACATATTTTAAAGAAGTCTTAAAAAGTGTGTTCTTCAAACAGTTTCATAGCTAATATCATACACAATTGTAAAAAGCTGAAAGCTTTTCCTTTAAGAGATAGACAAGTATGTACACTCATCACTGCTTTTCAACACAGTTTTGGCAGCCCTAAACAGAGCAATTAGGCAAGAAACATACAAGAAAGGGAACCATATTGTAAACTTAGAAATAAAAGTCTTGTTCTTTATGGATGGTCTGATAATACACATGGAAAGTCTTAAAACTCCACAAGAAAACTACTAGAAATGAAGAGTGAAGTGTCAGAGTACAAAATCAATAACATAAGTCTGTGCAATTCTGTCCGCAAACAATGAGTTGAAAGAGAAGTTAAGAAGTAATCAATCCCATTTACAGTTGCATCAGAAAAAATAAAGTGTCTGGATAAATGTAACAAAGAAGGTGAAAGACTATCAGGCATTACTCAGAAATAGAAGAAGACACAAAGAAATGGAAAAACACCCAGTATATGGATTGAAAGAATAAACATTATTAAAATGGCCACCTAAACAAAAACAGTCCACATATTCAGCAGAATCTCTATCAAAATGCCACTGGTATTTTTCAAGGTAATAGAACAAACAGTTCTAAAATTTGTATGAACCACAAAATAACCAAAGCAACTCTGAGGCAAAATAATAAAAATGGAAGTCCTGTGGTCCCTAATTTCAAACTATATTACTAAGCAGTACTAATTAAAGCACTATAATATTAGAACAAAACAGGCATACAGATCAATGAAATAGAATAGAGAGCCCTGAAAAAAAATCCATATGTACATCCATAATAAAGGACCAGAGTCAAGAGAAAACAGCATCTGTAGCAAATCCCATGGGGAAAATGGGACTGGTCTGCTGCATACCAGACAGACAAAACTTGGTCATTGTTTTAAATTTATCCAGTGTATCACTGTCATCTCGTTGTTCATCAATTTGCTCGAGCAGGCACCAGTAACGTCTCCATTCATCCCTGTTACGTGCTAGTGTAGCCCAAAGGCATATTGGGAGCTCTTTCAGGATCAGGGGAATGAAGACCGTCGTTGTTACTGTTTTGGGCGTATCGAGTATGCCACGGGTAGCTTGCCAGGCTCTGCCATTCGGGCGGGATACTCTGAGTAGCTTGCTGGGCTCTCCGAGAAGGATGGAGGCTTTGGGGGCGGCCCCCTAATCCCCTTTACAGGTGTTCCCAGTCTACTGAATGTAAGCTTTTGGTTGACTGGCATGTTGTAACAGTCTGCACACCTGCCTGCGTCTCTGGACAGCACCTGGGACATCTGTGGCCTCGGGTTGACCTTGAGGTTGATAGAGTGAGCTCGGAGGTGGTTGAGCAGCTGGCAGAGCAGGACCCTATCACGGAGGGTCTGTGCCAGGTTGAACACCTGTGCCAAGTCCCAGGTCACCTGGTGGTTGGCTGACAGCACCCCACAGTGGATGAGGCGCTGTGACTCGGCCTGGCTGGGGCAGGCGGCAATGCTGCAGCCACCACCACGATTTCTCCATGCCCCGCTGACACCATTCTCTCCAAATCTTGCAAAACAGCCAGCGATGTTCATCGAGAATCATCCGTAGAGTTCCAGCAGGGATCACGTGTAGAGTTCCGTGCCTGGTGTGCTGAGCCGCGTGTTGTCTAAGGCAAGATGCTGAGCCAGGTTCAGGAGAGCACGAGGGGTTCAGGCAGCGTCGGCACCATCTTGCCTTCAACCAAATATGGTGTGGTAATTATGGAAAGTGAGTAGGGAGTGTCTTATGATGTATTGCGGGTTCCCCAACTATGTGGAAAGCAGCCTGGAGCTTGGCAGCGGTTGGGTTGTGGAGGTCGGCTGCCGGAGCTGGGTCCCTTGGGGCAGGGAGGGCTCTCACCTACCCCTCTCTGGGGCGCCCCGAGTGAAAACAGCCTGGCACGGAGTCTGGTGGCATGGTTGTGGGGGCCTCATTTTATACTCCCTTCTGGGAGAAGCAGCCATGAGTTCTGGACAGTGGCCGATGAGATTATCAGACACTGGCAGGAGGTGGCTTATGGGCGTGACCCCCCGGGCCGCTGGAGACTGAGGGCAGCAGGCAGAAGATCTCTGCTCCTGGGCCCATTGAGCCCAGAGTCCAAGGTCACAAAGTTCCATATTACCTGGGTTCCGTGGGACTTCGCTCATGTGTAAGGCTTGGCCCAAGATTATGTGGAAAGCAGCCTTGAGAGCCCCCCTGCCCCAAGGGATCCACGCTCCAGGCCGCTTTTAATTTATTAAATGAAAGAATTTTATTGTAGCTTAGAGAGCGTGGTTGCATTAGTTTTTATGGGTTTGGTGTACTCTGTACAGTGTCGTCACCACCTAGAGAGTGCCCAAGCCCTCCATTTGAAGTGATGGAAGGACAGTGGGAGAGGGTTGTTTTTGGTTTGTTTCCTTCTTTTAACTGCTCTTTAACACCATGTATAAAAAATTAACTCAGAATAGAAGACATAGTATCAGACCAGAAACTGTAAAGAGAAGAAAACGTAGGAGAGCCACTCTAAGACCTCACTGTGAGAGATGGATTTGGAGACAGCCCCAGTGGCAAGAGAAACAAAAGCAAGAGTAAGCAAATGGGACTGCGTCAAATGCAGAAGCTTTGACATAGCAAAGGAAACTGTCACAAAAATAAAAAGGCAGCGTGCCAGTTGGGAGAAGATACCAACGCATCATACTCTGACAGAGGACTGGCATCCAAAATATATAACGAGCTCCCAACTCAGCTATTGAAAACAAGCAACTCAGTTTTAAAATGGGCAAAAAGCTTGAATAGACCTTCTTTGAGAAGAGAGATGAATCGTTCTGCAGGCCTATAACAAATATTTAACAACATTAATAATTTGCAGAGAATGTGGAGAAAAAGGAGTATTAGTACATTTATGGTGGGAATATATTTTGGTGCAGTTGCTGTGGAAAGTGGTATAAAGATTCCTTAGAAAACAAAAGTGTAAATTTGGGGGCTGTGGAGATAATACAGGGGTTAAGAAGACTCAACCTTGCACTCGGCCAACTGGGTTGAACTCTTGGCTGGCACCACATCCTTAGGCTCTTGCATTTCCCACAGGACCATTTGACAGGGAATCACCAACACATTGTCTGTGCCCTCAACCCCCAAAAAGAAAATTAAAAAATAATTCTTTATGACCCAGTACTATCTCTCTTAAGACACTTACCTGAATGCTTTGACAACACTGGCCTGAAAGTATCTCTGGACACCCAGTTTTGGCAGCCATCTTCACAAATCCCAGACTATGGGATGAACCTAAAATGCTCATCAGCAAAAGACTAGATAAAGCTGTTGGAATCGTGTTCTGACATTAAAAAGATGAAATCAAGTCCTGCGGAATGGAACTTGAGGTGATTGGCAAGAAAAAGAAAGCAGTTATTTGAAAGGGATGAGAAGAATGAGCAGGAAGTCTTTTTTTGGTGGTGGGAATTAGGCACAAGTAGAAGTGTGGTACTCAACCCCTGATGTCCATTATATTATCAACCTGTAGCAGGAAATTAAGGGCATTTTCTAAAACAATTACATTTCTAAACAGCATGCAAAGTATGCGCCTGCTGTAAGTATTTCACATGGATAACTGGAAAAATAAAGGACTCGGGGAGGTAAACCAGAATTGCCCATGGGGATAACATGAGATGCCACCGTGTATTAGTAAGTGGAATCTTAGAAGACTGTTGAGAATCTTGTGGTGAATTTCAAACTCAATAATTAAAATCCAACTAGATTAAAGTTAGTAAACTTGTAAGATACTTCTTAAGATCACAGTGCAGAATGTTGGCCAAGTGATGACAAGGAAATCGCTAGGAGGATCAAATGACTGCTTTGTTTTGATCTTTGTAGCAAAAATCTATAGGAAAATTCTCCTTTCTATATTTGCTTTTGAAGTAGCAAGTTTATTGTATTTAAAAACCCTATTATTCCATATTTGACATTAGATCAAAGTTGGTTAAAGCAACGCAGGTTTACCTAGAATTGCTATTTGCTTACATTTTAAGTAGAAAGTCTAGACACCTCTTCTTTTTATAGTAACTATAAAACTTTATAGATGCTTTATGTATAATTAATTTCTATTTTAAGGTCTTAGTGTTTGACTTTTCATTGATTGTGTTATATATATATTTCCGTAGCTGTGATGTTTCAAATTATATTTTAATAAATTGAGGTGTCATTTGTATTAAGAGAAAACATTAAGAGAAAAATATTAAGAGAAATAGCTTATGCTATTTTTGCATGAATAGATGCTTTTATCTTGCAGTCAGTTCCATTAATTGGTTGTTGACTGAAAATGGTAGGAGAATTCTTTTTTAAAAGCAAACTGGTATTTAAGATAAATATTTGCCAATTAATAATGGATCTTGTGAATTACCCCCCTTTTTTTTAAATGAGGGGGGAAAAGAGAGGTAGATAAAAACTTGGAAGAATATGACTCATAAAGTGTTAAAACTGATTACTTAAGGATTACAGGCAGGTGGAAAGGAAAAGTGCTGATTACATCTTGGCTTTGGTAAAACAACAGAAGGATGGGTGGTGGTGGTGGTGGTGTGTGTGTGTGTTCAGAGTAAAGGGGTGAATTGGTTTGGCGTTTGGTTTGGTTCAGTATTTTGCTTGCAAAATATCAAAACCTACAAGTTTAAAATGTTAAATGTGGAATGTTGTAGAATGTTCTAAAGTTATCTTGACATCTTCACTTGCTGCTTCTGCAGGGGGGGGCATGTGAACTGTCATTTTCTGACTTCTGGAAAATGTGTAGGAACATACATATTCACGAATATATTATTTGTTGAAAGCTCTGTGCTTGATGCTGAAGTGAGATGACATAAACTTGGTCTATCAAAGATAACCGTAAAGTAAGGTTTAGTGCCAGATAGAGATCCACAGGGGTAAAGGCTTTTGCTTGTGTGCAACCAGCTGGTTTGTTCCCTGGTCCTGCATATTGTCCCCAAGCACCCCTGAGCACCACCAGGTGCTGCCAAAACACACACACATGCAAAAAATGTAAATTGGAGTGTTTGATAGAATTTATCTTGCTCGTATCTATACTTGATGATAGCTGTTTCATCTTAAGTTTCTCTCCAGTTCATTCTAATGGCAAGTTGGGATTGGAGATCATCAGAAATAAGCAGAGAAGTGAATCTGTCTGTTTGTACTGTTTAGTTATTTTGCTCCCAACTCTTAAATGTATAAATTTTGGCTATATTGGTTTTATGTGTTTCAATAGAAAAAATTTTTTTCAATAGAAAAAAAATTCTATTATCCTAGAATATTTTTGGTCTAGGGCAGAGATCCCAAATTTATTTGGCTTGGCAACATTTTCTTATGGAGAAAAAAAAAAGGGGGGTATTTAGTGCCTCCTTGGGAATCTATCTTCCCTTCCCAACACACAGAAAAATCCCCCAATTGTCCAAGACCTCTACTGCCTTTCCGAATAGTTCCGGTACACACCCCTGCTCCAGGAATGGGGGTGGAGGATAGTGTCTCTCGTTTTGGGAAACTGATCTAGGAATACTTTGGTTTTAAATACTGACTAGGTCAATGTTTGTTTGTTTTTAACCTTTTTCCTTGGGAATTTGACACGTTCTTTACCATGAAGCAGTAACAGAACATGATGGGGCTTTTCCTGCTTGACTTCAGCGATGGTGCCCTTGTCTCATCTTACTCTAGTGCTGTCTCTTCCTTTATTGCAATGGTAGAAACGGAACTGTTAGCTTGTGAGCAATAAAGGGGGAAACAAGTCTGAGTTTGGGCGCAAAACTACTGGAGTGTGTATGCTAGTTCGCTGAAGTTACTAAGAACCTTGGTGCTTGGCACCCTTGGGTCTTGGAACAGTTGAACTGTCCCCTCCAAGAAAAAGGCTGCAAAACCTTAGGCCTGCCCTGGGGCTTCTCTGTCGTAGGCCTCTGACTGCCATCTTGCTCAGTGGTGCTGAGGGGTGCTCCCAGCGCACTGCTTGGTCAGCAGGGAGACTGCGGCGCTGGGCCTGTAACCCAGGACGTGAGCTGTAGAGCGAGCACACTGGCCCTTCGAGTGACCCCTGGCCCCGATCTGCGGGGTTCCCTAATAAGCTTTTCGGCTCCATTAGATTTTTTCAGCTTTCCTTGAGCTTTTCCTTTGACAACTTAGATTTTCACAATTTATTTGTTTAAAGTTATTTGCAATGCAGCCTTTGATACTTCAGTTTGGTTTGGGGGCCACATATGGCAGTGTTAGGCACTCCTTGCTGAGTGCTCAGGCAGTGCTGGGGATTGAACCGTGGTCTCCTGCCTGCAAAGTGTGTGTTCCAGCCTGTTAAGTTCCCTCTCCAGCCAGGACTTTGAATTCAGTCTTTATCTGCAGTTATTTTACTTGCCTGATTCCTCCTCTACCTTCTTGTTGAAACATGAATGATTTCTTTTTTTTAAATACTGCTTTGGACCTGGGGAGATTGTACAATGGATAGCCTGCTTGCCTTATGTGCAGCTGGTCCAGTTTGGTCCCGGGCACCCCATAAAGTTCCCTGAGCCCCACCAGCAATGATCCTTGAGTGCAAAGCCAGAAGTAAACCCTGAGCACTGCTGGGCATGTCCCAAAAGCAAAATGAAAAAAGAACCTGCTGTGGCTCCATCACATGGGTATTGATCAGTAGTGTTTTATTGTCATTCTTTTTTTTTTTTTTTTTGGTTTTTGGGTCACACCCGGCGATGCACAGGGGTTACTCCTGGCTCTGCACTCAGGAATCACCCCTGGCGGTGCTCAGGGGACCATATGGGATGCTGGGATTCGAACCCGGGTCGGCCGCGTGCAAGGCAAACACCCTACCCGCTGTGCTATCACTCCAGCCCCATGTCATTCATTTTTAATATATGAGCAGTTATAGTTTCCTGTAACTCAGAAATTATTTGAAAAATGAGTATTTGTTTTTTTGTTGACTTTTTGGGTCACACCCAGCAATGCTCAGGGATTACTCCATCTCTGAGCTCAGGAATTACTCCTGGCATTATTCAGGAGATCATATGAGATGCCAGCGATTGAACCTGGGATGACCGAGTGCAAGGTCAACGCCCTACCTGCTGTATTATTGCTCTGGCCCCAAAAATAGAATTTTTTAAAAGTTCCAGTGACTAGATTTATAAGCTATCACTGTATCACTGTCATCCCGTTGCTCATCAACTTGCACAGCGGGCACTAGTAACGTCTCCATTGTGAGACTTGTTGCTGCTTTTGGCATATTGAATACGCCACGGGGAGCTTGCCAGGCTCTGTCGTGTGGGCGGAATACTCTGGGTAGCTTGCTGGGCTTTCTGAGAGGGACAGGGGAATCGAACCTGGGTCGGCCGCGTGCAAGGCAAATGCCCTACCCGCTGTGCTATTGCTCCAGCTATAGGCATTATTATTTTACCTTTCAGCTATGATTTTTTCTTAATTAATTTATTTTTCTTAAGTTATAAAGTAGCTATCTTACAGGTAAAAGAAAATGGGCTGTGTAACAACACCTACATTTGACATTTTTGAAATTTCCTTACAGTGCTGAGCAGTCTTTCCCAGGATGGGTGATACTGTCTCCCCAGCCTCCGGCTTGGAGTGCTGAAGCTTTCCAGGGGAACGGTAATAGCCTGGGTGCAACTGGGGACACTTCCTTTGTGTTATGAAGATAGGTTTCTGGGAGGCACTGAGTTAAACTTTTTTTTTTCTTTTTCTGAAAAGGGGGCAGATAAATTTGAGAACCTCTCATCTAGAATATGATCATTTTTATAAACTTGGGTTTCTTTGGGTTCCATTCTCTTCTGCCCTGTCCCCCCCCCCCCAATTCTAAGATTACTTTGAGACACTTTTCATGTCATAAAATTTTGCCTTTGATTTAGGGCTGTAATTCAGTGGTAGATCCTTGCATCCCTGAGAGTTTCAGTTCAGTCTCCAGCACCTCGGCAGAAGCTTTCTAAATGTTTCCTGCACAGTGATTTTAGTATACTCATAGGTTGGACAGTTGTCACCACTCTCTAATTACGGAGCTGTGTTTCAGTACTTTAAAAAGAAACCCTGTTTCTGTTAGCAGTCCCTCCCCGTTCCTGCTTCTCCCCCAGCCTCTGGCAAACATTGATTTTTCTGTGTCTATTGATTTGCACATTCTGGACATTTTGTGTAAAGAGAATCGTACAAAATGTGGCCATTAATGTCTTATTTCACTTGACATAATTTTTTCAAGATTTTTCCTGTTGCTTTTCCAGGTATTGGGCATTCATTCCTTTTTGGAAAATTGAGGGCAGAAGGGCCTGGAGTGATAGAAAAGGGGTTGAAATTTAGCCTGCCCCGCATGTAACTGACCAGGGTTCAATCCCAGGCATTATGTGATCCCAAGCATCAGCTGACTACAGCCCTGAGGCCCCGAGCATCTACGTGGTAGCCCAGGGAATCCCTGGCGCCACAGTACCCACAGCACCGCACCCTCAGGCAATGTTTTGAACTACCACCCAGTTGGCTGAAAATTGTTAGGAACCCAAGTAAATAGGCAAAAATTGAGATTAAGGAGTCAGGAGAGAGTACAGTGGTTAGGGCACTTGCCTTGAACACAGCTGATCTGAATTTCTTATCCGGCATCCAATATGGTCCCCTGAACACTGCCAGGACTGATTCCTGAATGCAAAGCCAGGTGTCTTCCATGAGCATCCCCAAGTGTGGCCTAAAAACAAAACAAAAAAAAATGAGGTTAAAATGTTGTTAACAAAATAAGCCATTTTATTCCACTACTCATTTTTCTTTTGTTCTTTCAGGACCACATCTACCTCAGTGCTGGGTTCACTCTTAGCAGTGCTCAGGGACCATGTGGGTGCCAGGAATCAAACCCAGACTTCCCTTATTGCATTTGAGTTGCCATTTTAAAGTGGATACCAGTTCAGCAGTAGTTAGTACCTTTACAGTATTTGTCCAGCACCATTTCAACTTCAGAATACATCACTCTAAAGTACATTTATCACCCCATGCCCATAAGTAATTTCCTTCCAGCCTTCACATGCCCCCCATGCCCCACCTCAAGTACCTGAAAACTGCTGTTTGTTTGCTATTATGGGTATTTCATATAAATAGTATTGACCTTTTGAGTCTTTTTTTTTTTTTTACTTAGCATGTTTCCTAGGTTTATCCATGTTCTGCATTTCTTCTCATGGGTGAATTACATTCTATGATAGATATGTAAGATAATCTGTTTATCCATTCAGTCTACAGATGACTGGGGTTACTGTAAATGTTATTGGAAGTACCTGAGTACCTGTTTTCAATTCTCTTAAATGTATACCTGTGAGTAGAGTGGTGTCATAGTTAGTTTTTGTTTCTGACAAACAACCAAACTTTCCATAGCAGGTGCATCATTTTACATTCACACTCGAAAGACATGGGGATTCATCTATTTATTTATTTATTTATTTATTTATTTATTTATTTATTTATTTATGGTTTGGGGCCACACCCTGCTCTCTGCTTAGGACTTACTCCTGGCTCTGTGTTCAGGAATCATCCCTGATAGTGCTTGGGGGACCATATGCAGTGCAAGGTAAGCACCTTTGCCCTTGTACTCTTCAGCACTGCATCAGGGATCTTCTTCATATTCTTACCAGCACTTGTTACTGTAGTGTGTTGTTTTAAATATCTAGTCTAGTAGTAGCCAAGCGATAGCTTATTTTGATTTTGATTTGCATTTCTCTAATCACTAATAATTTTGAGCACATTTTTATGTGCTTGTTGGTCACTTTGTCTATCGTTGGAGAAATAATCTATCCAGATCTTTTCCTTGTTTGTAAGCTGATACTTGATTTTTTAAAGTTTTTTTTGTTGTTGTTGTTATATTTTTACATGTTTTCTGGATAGTTGACCCCTTACTACATATATCACTTCACTTGTATCACTTGTCGTCCCATTGACTGTTGATTAGCTCGAGCGGGCACCAGTAACATCTCCATTCGTCCCTGCCGCATGCAAGCGTAGCCCAATGGCATCTGCTCACTCCAAGAACACAAAGTATCATAGCCTCTACTTACTCGTCCTTCCCAACGCTGCCATATTAGGGGCTTTTTCAGGGTCAGGGCAATGAGGGCCATTATTGTTACTGTTTATGGCATATGGAATACATCACAAGTAGCTTGCCAGGCTCTGCTGTGCGGGCGGGATACCCTCAGTAGCTTGCTGGGCTCTCCGAGAGGGATGGAAGCTTTTAGGGTCGCCTCTAATCATCTTTATGGGTGCTCCCAGTCTACGGAATGCAAGCAAAATAAATTACTATGTATAGAAACTATAAATGTTTTATTTTGTAGCTTGTTCGCTTTTGTTATAGGGGTCTCACATGACTTCTCAGGGCTTACTCCTGCCTCTGAACTCGGGGGAGCTATATGGGATGCTAGTGATTGAACGCAGGTTGGATTTATGCAAGGCAAACACTGCTGCACTATTGTTTGGGCCCCAAGTAGATTGCTTTTTATATAATTTATTGTAAAATCATTTGCATAGATGCTTTCAATTTTGCTGGAAGTCCAGTTTACCTGTGTTTTGTTCCTATTTTAGTTGTCATGTAAGAATCCATTGCCAGGATCAGTGACAGAGTACAGAGGTTAAGATTCTTGCCTTACAGGAGGCCTGCCCAAGTCCATTCCTGGCACTGCCTGGAATTTCCCCTAATGCTGCTAGGTGTGACTCAAAGCCCAAAAAGAATAAAGAAAAAAGAAATCCATTGCCAAATCCAAGGTGATTAAGATTTAGACTTATTTTTCTTTTATAGTTTTAGATCTTACAGTTTATTTATACATTTTGAGTTAATTTTTGTAGATAGTATTAAGAAGGAGTGTACATTATAGTATAATTTACCTTTGAGCACTGATTTTTCTGTCTCTCATAAGTTTGGGTATGTTGTATTTTCATTTTCAAATTTCTGAAAGTACTTTCTAATTTCTCTTGTGCTTGCTTCTTTGACTTGTACTGCTATTTATGAGTGCTGTTGGTGTATAATTCTCTTTTGGATGTGGTCTTTATCTTGGTATAAGGGTGATGCTGATTTTAGAAAGTGAGTTGGAAAGTGTTCCCTCTTTTTTTTTGTCATTTTTTTCTGTCTCCTTTCAAGATAATTCCTTTATTCTTCATTAACAATACTCAATGATAAGTATGAGTTTGGACTTCTATTTTTTTATCCTTTCAAGGATAAATTGTTAAGCCCAGTTGTTGAAAATTTAAATTCTGTTGTAATCTTTAGTTCTAAACTTCCTATTGATTCTTCTTACGTTTTCTGTTGCTTTGCAGGACTAATTTCATACTGACTTCAGGAGTATTTTTGAATTCTTGTTGAAGCATTTTTATTTTAGCTGTTTTCATTTTTTTGTGAGCCAACTCCAATATCTGGGTCATGTTGGGGTTAGTATATTTTGATTTGTGTTTTTTTAAGTGAGTTGGGGTTTTTCCTGGTTCCTAGTAAGCTGACTAATTTTGATTGCCCTGAACATTTTGAATATTACGTTGAGAATTAAATTTGACTAGGGAATGAGTCATATAGGTTCATAGTAAAGTCTACAAATGCTCTTTGTGGTTCTCTCTCTCTCTCTCTCTCTCTCTCTCTCTCTCTCTCTCTCTCTCTCTCTCTCTCTCTCTCTCTCTTTCCCCTCCCCCCCTCGCGTTAGCTGTATTCAGGAAAGAAAAAACTTAAGCAGACTAGTTGGACTGTAGAGTAAAGCCCTTTTCTCTAGTTACATGAGTCAAAAGGATGATCTTGCTAGAGAGTTGGAAGTAAAGAGAAATACCTATAAAAACTTCTGGTGCTAACATTACCTGGAGCCTAGAAGCTGTATATATTCTTCAGGTAGGGCCTTTTACTTTTAGTTAAGAAATGTTAAGAACTCTCATAAATAGATCAATATAGCATTGATGAAACAGTATGAAATAGTTTTTTCTTTTTTTCTTTACCAAGTTTTACCATAATTTTAAAATGTAACTTTAAATACTATTTGAAATACCTTATTTTTAATTTTCTTGAACATTGGTATTATATAAATGTGTTTATAATAGTCCATAGGAAAGGGATATATTCTTATTTGACTGTCATAGTAAATTCCTCAGATATTTAGAGTCAGAAATTATTTTTTTTTATTTTGGACGGAAGAAAGTAATTTTAAAAATAACAAATGTGGTACAGTGAATAGAGCATTTGCTTTGCGTAGGCCAACACGGGTTCGATCCCTGCCCGGCATCACATATAGTTTTCCAACCACTAATTCTTGAGTTCAGAGCCAGGAGGAACCCCTGAGCATCACCAGGTGTGACCTAAAAAGCCAAAAAGCTAAAACAAAAGTGTGATGCTAGAGAGAGAGGGTACAAAAGGTGGGGTGCTTGCCTCGTATGTGGCCTGTCTGGGTTTGATCCCTGACGTCCCATATGGTCCCACAAGCACTGCCAGGAGTGATTCCTGAGTGCAGAGCTAGGAGTCACCCCTGAACATCTTCAGATGTGCCTATCCCTCCTACCCAATCCCCCCCCCAAAAAAAAGTTATGCAAGTGGGTCTTGGGGAGAGGCATATTATTTGTATGTGTGAGTCCCAGTTTCACATTGTTAGTGAGAAAATGGATTTTCTGTTTTCTCAAGCCTGAGAATTCTAAAAAAGATTTGCATAAAAATTCAGAAGATTGGAGGTTAGAGTTTATTGAACAGTTTAAGTAGATAGGTCCAGGGCCCCCCCCAAGCTCCCCAGATCCGGTACCCATGTGCAGTTTCACAACGCCTAGTTCAGAGTATTTCTTCTGAACTCTTGTCGCTGAGTGTCTCTTGGACCGTGCCCCAGTGGGCCCCCGATGTTTCCACTGTCCTTACTCTCTAGCCCAGCATGAGCGAGATCCCTGTGAAGACCCTGCCTGAATTTGAGCTTTCCTGGGTGTCTGACCTTGCTGTCTTCTCTGGCTGGGTCTGGACCTCGAGGCCTGCCTCTGCTTGTCCATCTGTCTGGGCACATAAGCCCTACTTGGTCCTGTAGTCTGTCTGGCTGGAGGCTTCATTAATCTGCTGTTATCGCTCACCCCCAGCCATCCTATTATCTATTCCGAATGGATGCCTTTTCTGGGGGTGAGATTTAAACTGACCAACTAAATTTATGTGGTGCTCCACCCTTCCACTTCCACTGTAGCAATCTGAGCTTCCCAGTACCCTGAGGGCTATGAGCACCACCAGGTGTGATCCAAGAGCAAAACAAGTTGAGTGCGAGCTGGGAAACCCACCAGTGTAAAAAACAGTTGAACATCCTGCTTCACTGTCATGCCTTTCCTTGGTGGCGGATTGTAGTTCCTGATAGGGAATGTTATCAAAATATTCTGCCTCTGGTACTTTCTTCTGGACTCTCTTGGCAAGAATTTGACTGCTCACCCTACTGGGCACATTCCTCTTTGCCTTAGAAGGATCTGTATCTCTGTGACTTTCTTTAACCTGGGGCCCCCTGCCCGAACTCGCCCTTCCCCCACGCATCCTTCCTGCTGAGGCAGCCTTCCCACCAGCTCTTCAGCAAACAGCTTCTGTCTGTAACCATAGTTTAAAAAGAAGAGGTAAAGTCTTTGATGAGGTATCTTTTAAACTCAGATTTTTATCATGTCCTTCCAAATTCAGATGTAAAGGGTTACATAATAATTACTCTTTTCCCCCTTTTCTGCTTTTTCTGCTTAAATGAGAACTGGTGACTACTTTTTATTTCATTGAAAGTTAGTTGCTTGTATTAAAACAGTTGACTTCCTCTTTTATTTTTTTCTTGGTAACTTGAATATGGATATTCAAATAAGAATCACTGATTATTTAAATTTTTTAAAATTATTTTTGGCGTGTTTTGGGGCCACATCTGGTGATGCCCAGGGGGTTATTCCTGGCTCTGCACTCAAGAATTTCTGCTGGTGGTACTAAGGGGAACTCACAGAGTGCAAGGCAAGCCCCCTACCCTCTGTACTATTTCTTCAGTGCCCCCCTTTTTAATTCTGTAAGTTATTTCTTTTGATAACACATTTCTTAGAACTAGTTAGCCTTCTACATGTTCAGAGTAGAAAAATTGAGTAACTACCATATGGATATTTCTTTCTTTGTCATTTTTATTCAGTATTTGAGTCTTTTACCTTGGCTTTCTAATCAAACTCAGAATTTACTGGGAAACTTTAATTACATGGGCATATTAGTAGCCTGATACATTTCTCCTCAGTCTGCATGCTATTTACAGGAACCTGTTCTGATAGTCTTTGCCATGACACTGAAACCGAATTCTTCTTTCAGTGTTTCATTTGGCAAAAACAGTATTGGTGAAAACAATTCCATCTAGCTTAAGCAAAAGAGAATCTGTGGAATTTATACTAGAGCAAGAAGAATTTAAACTAGACAGATCTGCAGGAATCAGGCAAGCAGGACCTTTAGACTCAGACAGCAGTGATAGTCATGTTCCACCTTTCTTTGCTTGTTTCTACTTGTTTGTTTATTGTCTTCCATTAGAAATAGACTCCCCCCATGGTAGAGGGTATGGCTATAAGCAGCCCAGATTCATTTGCTTTCATTTCTGTGACTACTTGTGTCTGTGTTGTGTGTGTGTGTGTGTGTGTGTGTGTGTGTGTGTGTGAGAGAGAGAGAGAGAGAGAGAGAATGAAAATTACATCTTAGAAACATTTTTGTTAAAGAATTAAATGACTTAAGCTCTAAGAAAGGACAAAATCAAGCAATTCGTCACGACATTGATGGAACTAGAGGATATGCTAAGTGAAGTCATTTAGAAGGAAAAGGATAAAATAAGAATGATCTCTCGGCACATATGCTGCCCAAGCCCCTTTGCTGATTGCACCCATGTGGCTGAGTACATGCGGTGCCTGAACACATGTGTCCCCTGCATCTTCCCTCTTGAGATGTGTACTTTCGTGCTTTCATGTCTGATGCTGGGATGTGTGTAGGGGCTCTCTCCGCCCTTGGGGAAGCCCGTGTTCTCTCTTGAGCACCTTATTCTTTACTCTCTCCCACTTTCTTTTCCTCCTCTCCTTCAAAAACCTCCAAATAAAATGTTTTACATCAAAAAAAGGGGGGGGGGGAAGAACGGAATGAGCTCTCTCCTGTGGGACTCAATGACAGCAGCAAAGTAGTGACAACGGGCCAACAAAAGGCAACACAACCTGAGAACTGATCCACCCAGTTGAGGTGGTGGTGGGGTTTGGAAGAGAAGGGTTTTGGTCTTGGGGGCGGGAAGTGGGTACACAGGCGATGGGAGTAGAGTTGGAATTGTGTGTACATAAACCATCATGAACAGTATTAGTACCTCAATCAGTAGAGCGTTTTTGGTTTTGTTTTTAAGTTGAGATGGAGCAGTAATGTGGGTAGGGCATTGGCCTTGCACATGGCTGATCCAGATTCATCCTAGCACCCAGTATTGTCCCCCAAGCCCTGCTATAAGTGAGCCAGGAAGAATACCTGAGGACCAGCGGTGTGCACTGTCCCCAAAAATGACTCGAATGACTTAGGTGTATTTCCATATTTTAGAGATTCACCCACATACATCTCAATCTTAGACGTGTATTTTCCCTCCTCCCCGCCCTCATCTCATGGTTCTTTAAGAAAGAGAAATTGAATGTTTTGTGAAGGAATCATGTTCCTACATGATCTGGTTTCCTGGGCTAGTGGTGTAAATATGTATGAGGCGCATCTTGTATAACATGTTCTTCCTATGACCAGGTGGTAGAATCTACTATCAGGAATCAGGTTTTATAGATTATTATGAGTCAAAGAGCATCTTAATTTATACTTGTAATTTTCTTGATAGGTGCTTTATTTCTTAATTTTTATCATGAGAAGAAAAAAAATTAAGCCTTTAGCTTCCTACCTAAATGTTAAAATTTAAAAAACAGTGCCGGAGCAATAGTACACAGGTAGTGTGTTTGCCTTGCACACAACCAACCTAAGTTTGATCCCCAGCATCCCATATGGTTCCCCAAGTACCACCAGGAGTAATTCCTGAGTGCAGAGCCAGGAGTAACACCTGAGCATCGCTGGGTGTGACCCAAAAAAGCCAAAAATAAAATTTTAAGAAAATTGTTTAAGATTTTTTTAAATAATAAAAAAGTAAAAAGCAGCTCAGATTTCTTTTGTGGTGTTCCTTTCAATGTGAATCAGCATAAGTAAGTAGTCATTGGTATGTTTCAGCTCATAGGCTTTGTATTTGCTTGTGTTGTGGCATGGGTGTGTGTGTGCAACAGAAAAATACAATATTGTGGCAGAAGAGATCACATGTTCAAAGGCCTCTTGCTTGGTGGTAGAGATGGCACTTGTTTAGCACAAGGCAGGCCTGGGTTTGATCCCCTGTATCCCAAATGGTCCCCCAACATATGTCAGGAGGTAATCCCTGAGCACAGAGCAAGGAGTTGGATATCATCCTAAAACAAACAAAATGTACATGGTGTTTGGTAGCAGTGATGCACTTTGTTTCTTTACGGCTTTTAGCAACCATTCTGCTGCACTGAAATCCTAAGACTGACTTTATATGCTTTCATTATGCCCATAAATTTCTAGATAACTTAGTCTTCCTGCTAGTCATTGTTTATTTGGTTTTCCTATTTTGATCACACGAAGGTATGTGATTAGTTCTGTGTATTATGAACAGGAATTGCTTCAGTCACCTCGTATCTTAATGTTTAATTGCCATGATTATGTTCTCCAGAACTCCCCTTACCTTCTTCTGGTAATTAAAACAGAATTGGGAGGTTTTTAACAGGTTATTGTGGCCGGCCTATTCTGGTTTGTACACATTCTCTGGAAATTTTTCATTAATGAAATTTATAGGGCTTCAGAATTTTAACATCTGTAGCTAATTATGTTTTTTTTATTTTGTTTTAAGCAGTCTGCTAAATGCTTTATAAATATCTTACTAAATTTCTATAGTTCTGTTACCAAAAACACCTGGTGAGGTAGGGGCCAATGCCTTATAAGGTACAGTAGGTAGGGTGCTTGCCTTGCTGCCCGGGTTCAGTCCCTTCAATACAAGCATCACATATGGTCCTCTGAGGCCGCCAGGAATAAGGCCTGACCACTGCTGGGTGTGGCAATAAAATAAACAGCAACACAAAACAAAACTGATAAGATAGAAACTGATGAGACAGGAAGTTATTCTTTGGTCTGTCTCTTCTCTACTTTCCCTTCCTTGGCTATATTATTCATTTTCATAGTTTTAAACAACATTTTTCACTGAATCTCAAATAATAATGATGCACTGTTATTTTTGTATACCACCAAAAAGTAGCCAAACAGCTTAATTGCTTATTTTTACTCAAATGTATTTCTTTTTAAAAAGTTGTTTTCGGGGCTGGAGCAATAGCACAGCTGATAGGGCGTTTGCCTTGCATGCAGCCAACCTACGTTCGATTCCCAGCATCCCATATAGTCCCCTGAGCCTGCCAGGAGTAATTCCTGAGTGCAAAGCCAGGAGTAGCCCCTGTGCATCTCCAGGTGTGACCCAAAAAGAAAAAAAAAAGTTGTTTTCCAGGCCGGAGCAATAGTATAGCAGATAGGGTGTTTGCCCTGCACGCAGCCAACCGGGTTCAATTTCCAGTATCCCATATGGTCCCCTGAGTACCGCTAAGAGTAATTTCTGAGTGCAAAGCTAGGAGTAACTCCTAGGCATAGCCGAGTGTGACCCAAAAAGAAAAAAAAAAAGTTGTTTTCCTGTTTATTTTTTTCAACTCATGTAACCTTGATGTTTACATATCTATTTATGTCTAAAGAGTAGTTTCCCACCTCTTCAGATGTTTGCTACCAAACCAGGTCTGTCACCGGAGAACCATCATTTTTTCACCATAGTCCTTTGGACCCCCTTTCTAATCTCCATTTTAACCAAAATGTTTATTTTGTACTAAATAGTCTTTTAAACTTAGACTTTATATATGTTTCTAATTTGTTCTGCATACATAACTTTATTTCAGTGCAGCTTCTTTGTTTGAATTGTTGATTCATACTGGATTTACGGTTCTTACCCAGTGATGCTCAGGGCTTGTTCTTGGCTTTGCACTCAGGCACCACTGCTGTCAGGACTCGGGACCATGGGGCGCTGGGGACATAACCCCAGTTAGCTGTATGCAAGGCTCCCTACTCACTGTCCTATCTCTCCAGCCCCTTTCTAAAGTCATTTTAATTCCATATACAACACAAAGCACATATCTCAACTGTGCTCGGAACAATGTGAATAGTCTTCAGCAGGTTGTCCTGGCAGGTACTAGAACCATGAAATGTCCTCCTACGTGGACGACAGCAGATTTAAGATATCACATTCAGATTTTATTAGCTGCTGTTTTAAAATCTGAATTTAAAAATAATAAAAATTTTATTAACTGCGGTTTTCTTAAAAGTGTCCCTTAAAAATTAGTGAAGGCATGTTTTTCCTCAATCTCCACTATCTTTTTTAGCACATAGTAACTGAACAACATTCTTCTGCACTGATTGCAGACTTAGCTTTTTGGATTGTTTAAAATAAAATTTCAGTTCATACACGTTGTGTCCAATTGTGACCTCTAGTGTTTCTTCATCAGCCAATCCTGCTAATTGCTCCTTTATTAGATATTTGAGATCTTAGAAACATCTTTCCCTTCCTCCTCTCTTCTTCTCTCCCTTTCTTCTTTTTCTCTTCCTTCCTCTCTCTCCTTCCCTGTCTTTCTCCCTCTTTTCTCTCCCTCTCCTTCCTTTCTCTCCCTCTCCTTCCTTTTCCTCCTCCCTCCCTCTCAGTTTTGGGCCACACCTGGTAATGCTCAGGGGTCAGTCCTGGCTCTGCACTCAAGAATTATCCTGGTGGTACTCAGGGAACCAAATGGGATGCCAGGGACAGAACTGGGTTGGCCACATGCAAAGCAAACTCCCTACCCACTGTACTATCACTCCAGCCGAAACATTTTATCATCTCTGCTGACATTAGTTTGCTAAAGATAACATTTTCAGTAATTTCCAATCTTGTTTTTTAGCGTGAACTCTTGTCCCCACTACATCCATTTTGTTTATTTTTTATTCATGCCCAGTAGTTCTCAGGGCTTTTCCCTGGCTCTGAGCTCAGGGATTACTTCTAGAGGGTTCAGGGGACCATATGGGGTACTAGTGATTGAACTTGGGTCGGGTGCATGTAAGGCAAGCACCTTACCTCCTGGACTATCGCTCTAGCCCCTACAATTCAGTTTTAATATTACTGGCCATTTAAAAATTTTGAGGGGGTGGGCAGAATTACAGTGGGTAATCATGTGCTTTGCATGCAGCTAGTCCAGGTTTGATCCTGCCATCTTTCCCCAGCCTTGCCGAGAGTGATCCCTGAGTGCAGAGCCAGGAGTAAGCCCCATGCACAGCTGGATATGCACCACCTCCCCCTTCCACCCCTACCACCCCCAAGAATTTTTTTTAGTGGTTAGGGATATTGCTGAGTGGTAGAGCACATGTCTCACTGTGGATTGGTACACAGCACCTTGAAAACTTGAAAAATAAAATCTAAGTGGTAATGTTACTTGTAAGAAGTATCAAATATTGTTCACATAACATCCAGATAACCCAGCACCGCCTGGCTGCCTTAGCACTACCAGCAGCAAACCCCAAGTACAGAGCTGGGGGTAAGGCCCCAAGTTCTCAGGGTGGGTCCAAAAAACACCAGATAGGGGTGGGGGCAAAACCCAGCTGTTCTAGGTAGGTGCTGGGGGGCCAGCCGCTGGTGCTCTGACAGCACAGCAGAGATCACGAATAGAATAGGCAGGTGAGTTGTGATCAGCAAGGAGTGCCTGTTTGTGTTTTAAGCTTCTGCTTAAGTCATGTTTGCTACTAACCTATTGCCTAAAAGTCAGTAGGGGAAACCCAGGGTCAGAGTGGAAAGGGACTACAAAGTCATCGGTCAGGAGGGTCATTCATTAGAGCTAGGGATGCAGTCAGCCCCACACACCAGCTTTATTCCTGCTTCAGAATTTTATCTCTTCGGAACTTGTTTCCTTTTACACACGCTCTCATCACTTCAGGCTCCCTTGGGTCTCTGTTCAGATAGCTTCCGTTTCATCACTCTACAAAATCAATAACCTCCTACCTCCCTCCAAGCTCTATTCTTCCTCTAACTTTTTATCACCATATGACATACTGTAGATTCTGTTTGATTAATACTTGCCGTCTCCCAGCTGGACTGTGCTACAGGAGGTCAGGGATTTTGTTCAGTTACACCGTCTTCACTGATGGAATACCATAGACACTCATTAAATATTTGTCGAATGAGTGAATGAATCTTCATTGATCTTCTTTAAGTTCTGATCATTTCATAGTTCTCCCCTACCTTATGATACGAAGTATATAACTACTCCTGGGTAGACTGCCGATGGTGTCTGTTTTCTCCTCATATATCATGCAGTATATGAGTAATTTTGCTCGTACTAGATGTCTGGCCTCTCCCACTCCATCTCTGTTGGTTCATCTGTCAAATAAGGTGGTAGTCCCAACCTCATTGAGTTGGTAGAGGAGTTGAATGAGTTTAACATATGCAAAGTAAGTAAACACTGAAAGTACAAGGTACCACTAGTATAAGATTAGTGAAAGAGTTACAAGATTAGTATTAGTACAGAGTTATCACACACAAGTCTGGAGTGATAGTACACAATTGATTTGGGTTCAATCCCCGTACTCTATATGGTCCCCTGAGCCCAGCCAGGAGTGATCCCTGAGCCTCGGAGTGCCTGGAATAGGCCCTGAACACTGCTGGTTGTGTCCCCTCCCCATACCAACTCCCAGAAAAGACCTTAAAAACTTACTGCAAACTTTTCCTACCAGCTACTTGATTTTAGAGTACTTGGCACAGACAAGTGGAATTGGAAGCTGGGAGATTTTATTTTAAGGCAGAAATTGAGAAGTCTTAGAAAAAGTTAAGTGCATTTTGTTTGGAAAGGAAAAGCACATAAAACGGTTGAAATAACCAGGTGATTTTTTTGGTGGTTTTTTTAAAATTATTATTATTAAGGACCTTGTGTCCTTAAAGCGTTGATGTACTTTGAAGTGCTCTTTATAAAATAGTATTATTTAATAGTATTCTTTATTCCCATTTTTTTTTTTTTTTGGTTTTTGGGTCACACCTGGCGATGCACAGGGGTTACTCCTGGTTCTGCACTCAGGAATTACTCCTGGCGGTGCTCAGGGGACCATATGGGATGCTGGGATTTGAACCCAGGTCGGCCGCGTGCAAGGCAAACGCCCTACCCGCTGTGCTATCTCTCCAGCCCCCTCTTTATTCCCATTTTAAAGAAAACTACCCAAAACTATCTGGTGTACATTTTTAACACTCTGTCTTGAATCTTCTAAGTGCCTTTCTAAGATCTAAGAAAACAATCTATTACTTAACTGAACCCCTTAGGTACATTAGCACTTAATTCTTTCATGGAACCCCAGTTGAGAAAGAAAATATATCGTAACTATGGCAGTACCTGCTTTTCTGTCCTTATCTGTACCTTATTCATTCCCTGGCCTCAGTTGAACCTTTTTGAATGTTTTCATCAGTTTGCTCAGATCTTGCCTAGAATATATAAAGTTTTTAATATTTTCATATAGCCATTGTCTATGAACTCCCTCCTCTGGGCTAAGTACCGGGATTAGAAAATGGTCATTGTCACTTCCCGCACACAGAGTCCTCGGGTGTTGTTAGGCCTCATTTACTTACTTGGAATGGTGTTATCTGACAAATAATTGATTTTTGAATTATAGGATCTGGTGCTCTGGAGTGATACATGGGAGTTTAGGTTTTTGGTCACATCCAGTAGTGCTCAGGGCTTACACCTGGCTCTGTACTCGGAGGTACACCTGCTGATACTCGAGAACTGTATGTGGTGTTGGGGATTGAACTAGAGTTGGCAGCGTGCAACGACGAGAACCGTAGCCTCTCTGGTCCTGATGTCACAGGAATGACTTGAGAGATGACTGGGAATTGTACCAAAAGACAGGAGACATGATTTGTTGTTCTGGTGTATTAATAGGTATTGCAATGGCAAGTTCTGAGCTGTGCTGCATTCTGTTTCACTTGATGTGTGTCTGTGCTCATTCAGTGGGATTCCTACTCCCAGCACTGTCCTTTCAGTTCAGTTATATATATGTTACAGTTTGGCATGAATAGCAGTGGTAAGTTGCTGTCAGATTTTTAAAAGCTAAGTGAATTTAGTATAGATGACTTTATGGGCAGCTCAGACTAGTTCATTGGTAGTAATATCCTCCCCCTGCTCCCCCCCACCATCCCTGAGATTTTGAGTTTACTTGCTCATATTTAGCCAGGAAAAAAATATTTTTATTCTTTTCTAAATTTTATTTTAGATAAATTACAGATTATTTTAGATTTATTTCCAGGTTGGAATTAATATTCAAAGTTGAAATGTTTTCTGCTTATTGACTTTAGGAAGCCCATTTCATTCATTAAATACAATACCATTTTAGGGTGTGGAGATGGCTTTAAAGACCTTGAGCACAAGCTTTGCATGCAAGAATTCTGGGTTTGGTCCCAGCACTGCGTGGTCCCCCACTGGAAAGTCTACACACCTTCTCCTCCCCTCCCTCCCCCAAAATAGAATATTTAAAATTTTTGCCTGAAAGAGCCCCCAGTACGCCATCGGATTACACTAGCACACAGCAGGGATGAATGGAGACATTACTGGTGCCTTCACTCTGCATTGTTTTTGCGATGTGTACATGTTGAATGTATTTAACTCAGTTCTTCATTTTGGCCTAAAAGAATCTTCCACTATACAGGTCTGTATATCAGAATTTGCTGTTTTTCTCAGGGACTATTTGGGTCATTTTCAGTATTATGCTCTTATAAATATTATAAATGTTCTTGCAGTGAATATATAGCTAATAAGACAGTGCCCATCTTAAATTTTACTATTTATCTGTTTATTTTTTCAGTGTTATAGGTATAAAGTGATTTCTCATTTATATATTTGCTTTCCTTTAATTTGGGGAGTTTGGAGTCACACCCAGCAGTACGCAGGGGACCATGCATTGCCAGGGATTGAACTCGGGCCTCTTCAAAGATAGCTCCCTTTGAGTTATCTTGCTGGCCCTGGTTTCTCATTTTAATTTGTATTTCTTTGATTATTAGTAGAGTGGATTAAATTTATTGAATACTTTAAATTCTCCAGTGAGAATTAAATCCTGCTTTTAAATCCTTTACCTTATTTTTCTGTTGGATTATTTGGCCTTTTCCAAAAGCACAGCCAGTTAACCTCACAATTACTTATTATATGGTCTATTCTGTTTCACTAAATTATGTCAACACAAAATGTTAGCTGTGTCTATAAATACCTGTGCCTCTGTTTCTGAGCCTGTTTTTCTCTGTCTATCCTTGTACCCTTGTTACTGATTTATTTTGCTGCCTGGTGATACCAGTCTTTTAATGCTCCCTATTTCCAATTAGCTAAAAGGCTATCCTTGTAGAGAATTTCCATAACGATTTAAACCCCTCTGTTATAGTGGAGGTAGCAGGGGAAGCACTGGTGGGGGCTAGGAAAGGGCTGGGGAGGGAGGAATCTCTTGGGATTTGGGGATTTTATTGCAATGCTCTCACTTGGTTTGGAGAAAGTTGAAAACATCCTTGCGTTGAGTCTTCACATGAAAGATCATGTATGTCACTCTTTGTCAGATGAGTGAGGGGAGAGCTGGTGGAGCACCGGAGCCATCTAAGTTGGTCTCTTCTCTGTCTGTGTCACTTGCGTATTGTTTGGGTGTCCCCAACAAAGGTCTTCAATGTATTTTGTCAAGTTGATTTCTAGATCCCTAGATGATGCTAATACAAAGAGCATCGTGTGTGGTTGGGGGGTGGGGGGCGGGGCAAGGGGCACTCAGCAGTGCTCAGGGCTTACTACTGGCTCTGCACTCAGGGTTCACTCCTGGTGGGTTCTGGGGACCCCGTGGGATGGATGCCAGGATTGAACATGAGCCAGCCGCATGCAAGGAAACACCCCACATGCTGTGCTGTTTCTCTGGTCCTCACATCAACTTTTTAAAATTAGCTCTAATAGATCAGTAGGAACACTGCAATTTTGTGTCTTTGATCTATGTCACAGTCATATTAAGGTCTTAGCATTAGTGTTTTGGTTTCGTTTTTGGGCTGCACCCCAGATAGTGCCAAGGATCAACGCTGGACCTCCTTCATGCGAAGCATCTGATGGGGCCCGATTGAAGATCTCTTCAGCCCAACTTTAGTTTTCATACTTGATACTTATTATCTATGGTTTATAGCTTCTCCTAGAGTGTTTTTTTGATAATTTCTACAAATAGGTTTCATAATACATTTCTACGAATAGCTTTTTCTCTCTTTTTCTCTCTTGTCTTTATATCTTGTCTCCATTTCGTTAACTTGAGATAAACAGGCGCCCTGACTTATCCCTGACTTGACACTCATACTTTGCTGCAGGTTTCCTGTAGGAAGGCTTTGATTTGGGGGAGCATTTTTGCAATGCTCAGGGGCAGCAGGGGCCACTCCCAGCAGTAGTCGGCCCACCAGATAAGACAGTTCAGTGTCGCGACGTGGGTGCTCGGGAATACTGAGTAGCCTCCAGGCTCCACCCGGCCTGCCGGGCCCTGTGCTGTGAGGCTTCTGAGCTCTTCCCGTCTTACAGACAAACTTCCAAAAAGACTCATTACTGAGCCAGAGGGATAGCACAATGGTAAGGTTCTTGCCTTGCCTGTAGCTGACCTCCATTTGACCCCCAGCACAGCATGGACCCCCACCCCAAGCAATGCCAGGAGGTATCCCTGAGCACCACTGGATGTGGCCTAAAAAAGAAATGTATAAGATGCGCTCTCGCTCTCTCTCTCTCTCTCTCTCTCTCTCTCTCTCTCTCTCTCTCTCTCTCTCTCTCTTTCTCTCTCTCTCCACACACACACACACACACAAACACACACACACACACACACACACCTTAATAGGAGTGCCGAGTTTTTCAAATGAATGTTATTTTGGGGTTTTTGTTTGAATTAATTGAAGCATAGTAAAGGAATATGGCAATAGTAATTTATTGTATTTATAAAACTTGTGGCCTAGAACATGGCTGCTATATAGAGGTTAAAAAAAAGAATAAGAATATTTTATTAATAACAGTTGAGGTCGGAAAAGCTAGAAAAAGCAGGAGACTGGCAGGCTAGCTCAGCAGGCTGAACACGTGTGTATGATGGACACCCAGGTCAGCTTCTTGCTCTAGGTGATCTGCATAACACAGAAAGCAGTGTTCTCCAGGAATAACCCCCAAGTCACTGGCATTGCTGGGAATTGTCTCCCCCCTGCCCCCCCAAAAAAGCATAAAAAAATACGGTGGGTTGAGAGAGAGTACAGTGGCTAAAGTGCTAGCCTTGCACATGGCCAACCCGGATTTTAACCCCAGCACACAGTTGGTCCCTGGGAGGAAGGAGGAAGGGAAGGAGAAATGTAAATATGAAGCACACTATAAGATGGTAGAAATAAATCAGCTACAAAAATGTAAACTACATTCTTACTTAAAGCCAAATAAATTTAAAGTAAAACAAGTGAATACAAAACCCAAAATTTAAACTTCATTTAGGTGACAGTGGATGAAAATAAAAGAATGAGACATGTTTGTACCAGTCAGTGGAAAAATGTGAAGATAGGTTAATAATAGATGAGTTAAACTTTACAAGGAGGAGGAGGACAACTGCTTTTTAAAGGAAAAAGTAATTACGGGGCTGGAGAGATAGTCGAGTGTGCCAGGAGCTTGCCTTGCACATGGCTGCTCCAGGTTTGATCCCCAGCACATCACATGGGCCTCCTCCCCAGCCAGGAGTAAGCCCTGAGCACCACCTGCTGTGGCCCAAAATTCCGCCCCCCCCAAAAAAAAAGAGGAGTTATTTAAAGTTTGCTAAAAACTCAAACCTGAGGAATAGTTGAAACCAGAGTGCAGTAAGCAAATACCTATATTGCCTAGATTCAACAATTAGCATTTTACTTGATGTGTATCTCCTAAGGGGAGAGGAACAAAACCACTTCACCTCACCAAAATAGCAATGTGTCGAGGAAGACAGACGATTCCTTAGTCTTTTATAGAGAGCATGTTTAAGTGTATCATAAGAATGTTTTGTTTTTCAGCTTTGGGTTCTGGTTTTGGTTTGGGGGGCACACCTGGTGGTGCTCAGGACTTACTCCTGGCTTTCTGCTCAGGGATCACTCCTGACAGCACTCAGGGATCAAACTGAAGTCGGCTGGCTGTGTGCACCTTACCTGCTGTGCCGTGTATCTCCAGACCCTTTAAGAATGTTGATCACAGTTCTTCCCTCTGACTGCTTTTTGCATGTGCATTGATTTCGCTCTGTTTGCCTATGTCTGGGAAAGGAAACCCTCCTGCCATACCAAATTGTCCTGTGTGAGTGCACTCCTCAGGGTCTGCTCACACGCTGGAGTCAGGCAGGACAGACTTTAGTCCACTGGTGGCCTTTCCTGTATTTCTTTGTAAACTTTAGTGATTTTACAGGACTTTTTATGATTCTTAGAGTATTCTTGACCTCGGTGAGCCCAGAGTGGGTGATCAAAGTGGGGGGTCACTCACCCGTGCAGTGAGGGCCTGGGATCACTTGGTCAGTTTTGGTTGCTGGCGTCCAGTTTTCAGCAGCTGTGACTTACAGACTGGCCCCTTCTCATCAGTGCATGCTTAGCCAGATCTTTGTTTTAAAGGTGATCTTAGATAGATCTTTATTTTAAAGAGGTTCAGCTGGTGGGGGCTGGAGCGATAGCACAGCGGGTAGGGCGTTTGCCTTGCACTCGGCCGACCCGGGTTCTAATCCCAGCATCCCATATGGTCCCCTGAGCACCGCCAGGAGTAATTCCTGAGTGAAGAACCAGTTGTAACCCCTGTGCATTGCCAGGTGTGACCCAAAAACCAAAAAAAAGAAGGGGGGGGGCTCAGCTGGGAAGTTTATCAGTACTGAAGACCCTCTTGTAACATGGAAGATTGTTGGTAGCAATTAAATTAGACCTTGCAAAATCATTACGTTAACTTCATCAGCCTGGATGTTACCGAACTTTTTCATTTCACATTTGTGAGTTTCTTCATGCGCGTTCTGATGGCCACCATCTTGGATCTGATTCCTGCCACTTCTGTACATTGATCCTTTTCGTGGTTCTGAAGGTTAGAGTCTGTAGTGGAGTCCATGGGGCCCACGCTGAGTCTCCAAGCCCATTTCCTCCTAGACTGCATTGCTTGATTCAGCCTCATGTGCACCAGTGTAGCGTCTTCAGATTTTTCTCTTGTAGGTCTTCCCTTCACACTGTTTATCTTTTTTAGCAAAATCTCCAATTTGTGATTATAGTTAGAGTTCTCAGATGGATAATCTCCCAGATCCAAGATACTTAATTACATGTGCAAAATTCTTTTTGTCATATAAGGCTACATTTATTTATTCTGAGTTTTTATGACATAGATCTCTTGGGCACCATTATTCAGTCTACCCTGCCTTTCATTTACTTTTTTCTAGATTGTTGACTATTTTAATTTGCACCTTTATCATTTCCTATCTCTGATTTTATTCATTATTGTTTAAGAGTAGGCCATCAGTCTAATTTGCCCTTTTCTCTCTGGTTTGTTTCACTTGAACCTGTTTAGTTGTGGGTTTAAGTGTGTGTGTTTGGGGTGGTGTCTGTGTGTGGTGTGTGTTGCCAGGGGTCAAACTGACAGCCTCTCATGTAGGGCCATTCACTCTCCTGTTACACCGTATCCTAGGTCCTGTGGATTTGGTTGTAACAATCATGACCAGGAATGCTGCTTGAGTATTTTTGATGCTTTAGAACTGTTTTTGGAAAATGTATGATCATCTCTCATTCAAAAATCTCTCCTATTCTCTGCCTTCTGGGCTTTCTATCTTCATGTCTTTTGTGCTTTCAAATTACTTCTTTTGGATGATCTTTTTTCCGAATCATCTTCTAGTTTTCTGTTCTCTCTTCAGCTGTAAATCTTTTTAATTCAATTGAGATTTATTTGAATGACTATGATTGGAATTCAATCATTTTTATCATTCCCTTTGTATATGTATTAGGGTAAGCATGGAGATCTGGGCAGGCGAGATGGTACAGCAGGTGAGTCACTTGCTTTGCATGTGGCTGACCTGGTTCTGGTCCCCCATACCTCTCGTTCCCTGAGCCCACCAGGAGTGATCCCCTAGCACTGAGTCAGAAGTAAGCCCTGAGCGCTATCTGAGTATATGTCTTCCCCACTGACACCAAAAAAAACCCAAAGAACCATGGAGATCTTTAAGGGTTTTATCAGTAGAGACTTCCTCTCATATTTTGTTCTTTAATTAGCTTTTGTTTCTCTATCAAGATAATTACATATGTTCCTATTATATAGGAATTATTCCACATTTTTTCCCTACTGAGTTTCTGGTACACTAGCCTTCTTGCTTTCAGTACCATGATTCTTGGAACAATTTTGAAATTTACTTTCTGATAACAACTGTTTTGTCTTTTTTTTTAACTAATTCTGTGACTTTCCACTATGGCCTACTAACATTAAGAATTGTCACTAGATTCCTAATGATTTAGAATTTGATGTTTACCCTCACCGGATTAGATCATTTTGTAGGTATTATATGTTTGTATCTGTCAAGTTTGGAAATACAGATTTTAAGTGACCTTGGAAGATTTTTTTTTTTTCTTTTTGGGTCACACCTGGCGATGCACAGGGGTTACTCCTGGCTCTGCACTCGAATTACTCCTGGCGGTGCTCAGGGGACCATATGGGATGCTGGGATTTGAACCCGGGTCGGCCGCGTGCAAGGCAAACGCCCTACCCGCTGTGCTATCGCTCCAGCCCCCGACCTTGGAAGATTTTAAAACATACATGATTACCTATAAATCATGGTTATTATGTTTTTGTTTTTGTTGGGGGGAACCTCCTTTTTTTATTTCTGGTGGAAAGTCCCCCAAATTTTGTGCTCTGTAGACCCAGACCGTGGGCCAGTTGTTCTTAGCCAGCGGAGTGGGCAGGTCAGTGAAAGGACCGGAGAATGCAGCGCTGCTCGGTCCCTGAGGTGCAGCAGCTCAGGGCACAGTCTGGTGCTCTGAGAGCCCCGCTGTGGGGGTGCAGGGGTCTGACCCGGCTGGCTGCATGCAAAACTTCTGCATTAGCCCCCACATGCTCTCTCCAGCCTTACTATATTTTTCTTTTTTTATTTATTTTTAATGAATTACCTTGAGATACAGTTAAAGACTTAAAAACTTTCATGATTATGTTTCAGTCATACAATGATCAAGTACCCATCCCTCCACCAGTGCCCATTGTCCAGCACCAGTGTTCCCAGTATCTCTCCCACCACCACCCGTCCTCCCAACCCCAGCCTATGTGGCAAGCACATTCCCTTTTGCACTCTCTCTCCTTTTGGGTGTTATGGTTGCAGTATTGCAGTACAGGTAATAAGTGGCCATCATGTTTGGTCCATGGTCTACTTTCAGCATGCATCTCCCGTCCTGAGCGAGCCTTCCAAGCATCATTTACTTAGTGGTCCTTCTCTATCCCAGCTGCCTCCCCCGCTCCACCCACCCATGTGAGGCCGGCTTCCAAGCTGTGGAGCGATCATCTGGCCCTTATCTATTATCCTTGGGTGTTTGTCTCCCATTCTGTTACTTTATATTCCACAGATGAATGCAGTCATTCTATGTCTGTCCTACTATATTTTTCAAAGATTTAATGTGAATCCTATTAACAATTTGGATGTTAAATCTTTTTTTTATTTTTTGTGGTACCAGGGTTGGAATCTAGCACCTCACATACATGTGCTCTGTCACTGAGCTTCGTCTCCGGCTTTGGACCTCACACCATTTTGGGGGGAAGAAGGGCGCCATTGATAATAGTAGTATTTTGTGCCTTCATTTCCCTCCTTTTTCTTCCGTAACACTTTGTGTTTATTTATTTTGGTTTTGGGCCACACCAGCTGTGCTCGGGCCTTACCCCTGCCCTGTGCTCAGGAATCATTCCTGGCGTGTTCCAGGGCCGTGCTGTGCTAGGGGTTGGACTCAGGGAGCTCACGTGCCACACAGTTGCCAAGCCCACCGTACTATCTCTTTGGGCCCCTCGACTTTTTTTTTTTTTTAATTCAGTCTTTGAGAACTGGAGAATGAGTACAGGGGTTAAGGAGCCTGATTTGTCCTTGGCTCTGACAGCTGTGACCCTGGTTTGAATCCCCAGCACCATAGATGGGTCACTCAGCACAAAACCAGGAGTAACCTGTGACATGCAGCCGCCGGGGGTGGTCCAAAATTTTTAAAAATAGTAATGATTTGTTTTAACAAATTACACGGGTGGTGTTTTTAGGGCTTACTCCTGGCTCTGTGTTCAAGTTTCACTGCTGACGGGGCTTGAGGAGCCTGTGGGGTGCCAGGGATTGAAGCGCTTAGAGGCCATGTGCGAGGCTCTCCAGCCGCCGGCAGATGGTGGTTTCCATTTTATTTCTTCCATGTCCTGTTTAGGATTGTAAGAGATCTTGTTTTCCAGAAAGACATTTTAAGGCCAAAACTACATATCATCTTTTGGATTTATAACATCTCATTCTATTTTTTTACCATATCTCTATTTTATAAATATCATCATGGGTTTTTTTTTTCCTTACTCTCTAGATTCAAAATGAATTCTCTCTCCTAGTCTTACTGTCTTAACATCAACTAGTGCTCAGAGTGACTTTTTCATTCTTTGGATATAAGTTTACTTTTGTTTGGGATGATAAGGAATCTGACTTCCAGACATTCCTGGCCTGGCCCTGCCCTGCCTAACCAATCTTAACCTTTTCTGCTGCACAGCAGGAAAATTTCCTTGTAATCAGTTTAGTCTTCTCAATTACCCATGTTCATGCTTCATCTCTAATCCCTCCTTTTTCTTTCCCTTCCCTTGAGGGTTGGATCTTTATCTTAAACTGAGTTTTAAGGGGAGGGTTGTGGATAGAGAGTCCTTAATTACCTGATTATGAACCAGGATTAAGTTTTCATGTCTAACCCTGTTCTGGTTGTAACTTAAACCTTATCTTTAGCTGTTTTCCCGTGTGTGTGTGTGTGTGTGTGTGTGTGTGTGTGTGTGTGTGTGTGTGTACACACACTAGATAACAAGACAAAATCCTTGAGACTTTTTCTGGGAAGTGGAGAAGACACACACCCCTTTAGCAAAATAAACAAGTAAAAATTATATAGTAAGGTAGTCAAAAGCCACCTAGGAGAAACTAAAGTTTGGAACGGGCATTATAACTGATGTGTGTTTGCTGAGATCAAAAGTGCTCAGTGTTTACTTTTTTGCTTTGTTTCTTTTTGGGGTCATACCCAGCGATGCTTTGGGGTTACTCCTGGCTCTGAACTCAGGAATTATTCTTGGTTGTGCTCTTGGGATCATATGGGATGCCAGGGATCGAGCCCGGTCAGTGGCCTGCATGGCAAGTTAGCTCTGACCCTGAAAGTGTCAGATGTTTTCCCTGGGTTGGTCAGCTAAGCCACTGATGACTTGGTGAGGCCAGGAGTGAGTGAGTGGGGTGAGAGTGAGCCCGAATAGGTAGCAGAAGAATCACTTGTCATCCCGTTGATCTTCGATTTGCTCGTGTGGGTACCAGTAACGTCTCCATTTGTCCCTGTCGCGTGCTAGTGTAGCCCAATGATACCTGCTTGCTCCAGGAACAGGAAGAGCAAAAGAATAAGTCATAGAATGTTGTGGAAACTTTTTGAACAAACTTTGTTGTTTGATGTTTTAAATTCAGAAGTCCTTGGAGGGTTTTTAACAAAAGAATGCCACCGTGCAAGTTGAAGTTACAGTTTTTCAAGGTTTACTGTGGCTTCTGTACTATCCTATGAGTGAACAGCAGAGACTCTTTCGGGGACTTTTGGAGCAGAAACAAGTGATAATGGTTTGAAATAAATAGGGTGCTTAGGACTGGAGAGAAGGTTCAGGGGACTGAGTGTGTGCTTGTGTGCAGGAGGCCCAGATTAAATCCCCAACACTACGTGGTCCACTGAGCACTGCAGGGAGTGAGCAGTGCTGGAGCGCCTGGAGCAGCATTACAGTGAACTGCCTGGTTGCTCGAGATTTGCTGGTGGCGCTCACTCCTCCTGAGCACCTCTCTGGAAGCCCCCCAAGACTAGGTCACCGGGGAGTGTGTAACTAGAGAAAAAGAGACACCTAATGTTTGGGGGCATATGAGGAATTAGCAAAACAGGCATAAAGGAAAAGACTGTAGTGCAGGGTCTCGAGGAGAGAAAAAGGAGACTGGCCATTTCTTTTCCAGCTTTAATATTAGATCATTTTGACTTAACATATTTTTTAAAAAGAAAAAGCAGCTCGCCTTGGCAGACTGGTGGGTGGAAGGCAGTTGGTAGACAGAAGGAACACAGGTGAAGGGAATTATATTGAAATATTGTATGCCTGAAATCCAACCAGGAATAACTTTGTAGTTTCACAGACTAAATTAAAAAGAAAATGTAGGAGAGTCATTTTGTTGACATTCACTGGGTATTCAGATAGGGCTGGAGATCTTGCTACTCAAACTTGCTGAGTTTATGCTGCTGGTGAGCTGTTGATCAGTCACACTTTGAGTAGCAAAATTTTGTATGAGAGGAAAAAGAAGGCAGAAAATGAGAGTTCAGGGGAGTAATAAGATACTCGCCTTGATGCTGCCAACTGCGGTTCATTCGCTGTCACCACATATGGTCCCTGAGTGCTGCCGGGAGTGAGCCTAGGAGAAGTCCTCAATAACGCTGGATATGCTCATCCCCCCAAAAGAGAGTGACAAACAAATACGTTACATTTTTAGGAGAATAAGGATTATTTTCCAGAATGAGATCGTTATTTTAAAATCAGTACTAAAATGAATAAAGGGGAGAAATAATTCATGTATAGGGAATTTTCCTAAGAGAAACAAGTATAGAAACTACTCATATTGGGCCAGTGAATGGGCTCCTGAATGCAGAGCTAGGAGCAAGCTCTGAGCACTCCCCAGTGTGGCCAAAAAAAAAAAAATCTTCTAAGCTTCTGTTGGTTTGAAGGAAAAGGTGATCTTGTTGTGGTGAGAAGTGACCCCTAGTGGTGCCCAGGGGACCATATGTGGTACTGGGATTTGAACAGGATCAACCCACATGGTTTCCTTCTGTCCTGTATTACCTCCCCAGGCCTTTTCTTTCTCTTCTTTTTGGGGGGCAGGGTACTGTTGTTATTTTTGAAATACGTATTTCTCAGAGAGATGAGTATTCTTGGTTTTTAGGCCACACTCATTGATGCTCAGGGGTAACTCCTGGCTCTGCACTCAGGAATTACTCCTCGGGGGACCATAGGGGATGCTGGGGATTAAACCTGGTTAAGCATCCTGTAAGGCAGGTGCCCTACCTGCTGCAATCTCTACAGCCTTCTTAAATGCATTTTTATCACAGTTTAGGAGTACACACACACAGGGACACACATGTGTATGTGTACTTCAGCTACTAGAGAGAATATATCATAATGAAATTTGTAGAACTGGTTCTCAAACCACTCATATAAATTAGACTCGTTTGTCATCAAGTGAAAAATACCTGACTTCTTTTCTTAAACTAAGCATGTTCATGTGTGCCTGTATTATATCCCCTGGAGATCTGAATTCTGTACTGTCTGAAAGGGTAAGACATAGAGCCTTGCCAAGAATTTTTTTTTAAGTGATAAAATTAGGTATTTTTTTCCTCCCTTTTCTCTTGAAATTTTTCTCATTTATTCATTAAATAATTTGGAGTTGTGCATTGCAGACAGTACACCTCAGTAGGATTTGACATGCACAGGAACTTTGATGTTTTGTTTTTAAATAAATGAAAAGTTCCAACATAGTGATTTTAGAAGAGGAGGAGAAAATTGGTTCTCAAACAGATCTTGATTCTCCTAAAATGGTCTTTGTCCCATAAATTCAGATTTCCATTGAGCTTTAAAGATTATTATAATGGCAGTGTTGTTGCAGTATCAAAAAGGGAATGTATCCATGCTAAATACAGTCCTTTATACGCATAGCTTTTTTTAAAGGAATAAAACCCAGGTGATGACATGGAGCAAATTCAGAAGCATGTTACATTGAATAAGGAGGTGTTGTAATATTTATGTTCTTGTATGTTTTATATTTGTATATACATAAAATTATTTTTTCCTATGAAGTACTAAAAGTATATGCCTCAAACTATAAATAGCACTTTCTTCTTTTGTGGGGTATCCTTTCATTCACATCCAGCTGTTATTCAGGACTTACTCCTCACTCTGTGCTCAGGGATCACTCCTGGTGGGGTTTGGATGATGAGATGGAACCACGGTCAGTTGCATGCAAAGCAAGCACCCTACTTGTTGTACTATTGTTCTGGCCCCAGCACTTTTGACAGGGACAGGAATGTGGGGAAGGAGAGATTTTCATTATTCTTCCTTAATCTTTATCATTTGAGCCATTTATAGTTGAGACATATATTGTATTTTTAAAAACATTTTAAGATGAGATGTTTAATAATCAGGAAAAATCACTATACTAAATGATCTCTATGGTTTCTGAGCTATGGCTTTCAAAGAACACAGGCAGTTACTGAAGATTTTAATGAAAATATTAAAGTTTCTCATTCTAAATGATTTTTATTTAAATTTTTATATTTTTCAGGTATGGAATATCAAGCAAATGATTAAGTTGACACAGGAACATATAGAGGCCCTATTGGACAAATTTGGTGGGGAACATAATCCACCATCGATCTATCTGGAGGTAAGTCTTTGAGAATCATTTGGTAGTAATTTTGAAAGAAAATAAAAAGAACTTAGATAAGCATTTGAACTGATAATATTTGTTGTCTTAGGGACAAAATAGATATGGAAGAATAATGACTTTGCCTTTATTTTCATACTTAATCTTCTAAGTATATCCTAAGATATATAGTATTATATAGTTTGGAAAAGTCATATATAAACTTCAAAAAATTAGCAAAAAATATTAGGAAGGAGCGAGAAAGCATTCATTGTTTTTGTGGAAGTCAGCAAGCTAGTTGTATTCAGAGAGGAGGCCTTTGTGAGTCGTCCTTTCCCCCCCCAAGACAAATTAAGGATGTTGGTCCCTTGAAAAAAAAGAGAATTTTTATTTTACAGTACTTTAAATCACTTAACATTGTTGTTTAACTTAACATTGTTGTTCACACCTCTGAACCCACTTGTCTGTATTCTAATGGCCCATGCTCTCTGTTTCTCTTGTATGTCTGAGGACAAATGAAGGAGGCAAATAGGCCCAATGAAAACTCTTGGAAGGGCCGGAGAGAGTACAGTAGGGAGGGCACTTGCCTTGAACACGGCTCATCTGGGTTCCATCCCCGAAGTCTCATATGGTCCCCTCAGCGCGGAGCCAGGAATAACCCCTGAGCATTGCCAAGTGTGCCCCATGCCCTCCTCCCTCTAAAGGAAAATAAAATCTTGTGTACCATATGGTTCCACAGCATCACCAGCAGTGACCCCCGAGCACAAAGCCAGGAGCAAAAAAGTCTTTGTTAAGTCTGAATTAGACAAAATAGCCAGCAGCTTTTCTGCCAGCCATCTCCATGGTCTTGGAAGACTCCCCGTCATACCGCACCTCATCTTCACTTTGATGTGATGCCGTTGTGTTGTTTCACTGCCATACCCACCTTCTACCCCCACCCCCCCGCCCCATGCATGCTCACACACACACTTATACACACTCTTCAGGCTTTTCATTGTTTGAGTTTTGTCTGACTATACAGCAAACTGTACCATATAGGTTATACCATTCACTTTATAGATTTTTATTCACCAGTCTCACACTACACACTCTCTCTGTAGAAGGCATTGTAATATGGAGGTTAAGATGAGTCATGCAGTCCACATGAACCTTAAATATCTCAGTTCTTGTTGGACCTTAATTTCTGCAGACAAGTAACCTAACCCCCCCTCTACTGCTTTACCTCATTGTAAGATGAGAATGATATCAAACATGTGGTAATTAAGGATACGGATAACACACCATTCATCTATCTTTTCTATCTCTGTTTATTTGCCTGTCTGGATATTTCAGATAAACACAATCATACTCAATGTGATCTTTTGTGACTAGACATTTTCACATAGCACAGTGTTTTCTTATGCTAAAACATGTATCAGTTCTTCATTCTTATGTGTGTATATGAACTGATAATTCTATCATATGAATGTATCATTTTGTTTTTCAGTGTATCATTTGATGGACATTTGGATTAACTACATTTTCTTTAAAACTACTATGAACAGCTAAATGCAAATATTTGTGTAGATTTTTTTTACTTCTCTCAGTTATAGGTCTAGAGATGGAATTATTTTGTGTTGTAACTATATTTTTATTCTGAAGAACTACCCAACTGTTTTCCAGTTTGTTCATCACTTAGAATACCATTCTGTTTTCAAGGTTCTTTTAAAATTGTTAACTTAGTAAAATACCTTTTCAAATAGAATTTTTTTCCCCAGATATCATATATTATATATTCATCTTTGTGCTTTCTAGTAATATCTTATTTTTTGGACTATCTGCTAAATCACTATAGGTACATATTCACTTGTCACAGCACACAAGATTGTTTCCTCTGTCTCTTCTTTATATATTTATATTCAAATAGAATTCTGTCTCTAAGCAATATTTGATGGGGAAAGAGGCACATGTACCCACAATGATGTGTAGAATATTCATATTTCCTTTTCTCAGTATATCTTATACCAAAAGATTGATCACTTTAAAGATCAAAAGTTTGTGGTACTTCCAGCTACTTTGTAACTTATAATTTCTTTGCTAAATTATAATGAGATTATAGTCAAAATTTTGAATTTCATGTTTCCTTTCATCACTGTTAGAAGAAAGTTCAGATTCAATGTAAGTTTTCTTTGTTTCATAGGCCTATGAAGAATACACCAGCAAGCTAGATGCCCTCCAACAAAGAGAACAACAGTTGTTGGAATCCCTGGGGAATGGAACTGATTTTTCTGTTTCTAGTTCAGCATCAACGGATACTGTTACATCTTCTTCCTCCTCTAGCCTTTCAGTGCTACCTTCATCTCTATCAGTTTTTCAAAATCCCACAGATGTATCCCGGAGCAACCCCAAGTCACCACAGAAACCTATTGTTAGAGTCTTCCTGCCCAACAAACAGAGGACAGTGGTGAGTCAGTTCTTTGTGTCTTCATTGCCGCTGTCTTTTCAGAAATACCAGAAGTTGAATTTGGAATATCATATCATTTCATACTCAGTGGCAATGCAGGCACATATGGGAAAGACATTTATATGGTGCCAATGTCAGTGTTTCTTTTTTTTTTTTTTTTTTCTTTTTGGGTCACACCTGGCGATGCACAGGGGTTACTCCTGGCTCTGCACTCAGGAATTACTCCTGGCGGTGCTCAGGGGACCATATGGGATGCTGGGAATTGAACCTGGGTCGGCCTCGGTCGGCTGTGTGCAAGGCAAGCGCCCTACCCGCTGTGCTATTGCTCCAGCCCCTGTCAGTGTTTCTTAATTGAAACAAATTTTATTATCTTTAATGTCAAATTTGACATTTCATCCTATCTACCAAACTTGAACCACATTCAAATGTAATAGTAAAGTCAAAATTTCAAGATTTGTGCTTTATTTGTTGTGTAACATCTTCGGTAAGAGGGATTCTTTGCCCTTGAGTGTGAGTTCCAAAGAAAAGGCATGGGGGTACACATGGGACTCGAGCGTTTGGTGGCCAGAAGCCACCTCCCCAGGCCAGACGACAGTGATGGAGAAACAAGGCCCCACGCTGATCGGTACTCAGTTTACTGCTCTCTCCTCCCCAGCGTAGTGTGATCTCTGCACAGTTGTAGTTTTGGTCATAGTCCCAGTCGTCCTAGTTCTACCATCCTGGACTCCTTCTAGACCTCAAAATCTTCTCCTAGTCCTTATCTTCCTCTTAGTTCTCAAAGTCTCTAAAGTCCCATCTTTCCCTTCTATATAACAGCATAATTATATGGAAATCATGAAGGGTGGGGCTACACATAGGTGGGGTTGAACATTGTCATAACAACAAGCAGAGGTAAAGCCACTCCTTCAGGGGAAGTTCTAGGGGATTAACTCAAGGACAAAATCTCATCTGAGGGTTCAGCTCTCCAGATTTAGTTACTAAGAGATCAGCTCAAGAGCAGGATCCCATGCAGGTTGTATTGCTTTCTCCTTTCCTCGGCTAGTAATCCATTTAAACAATCATAATAAATTTACTTCTTATAATGCTTGTAGTTATTTCGTATGAACACAGTAAGAGATATATTAAGCTTAAAGGTTGGTTCTTCCTGGGGACATCTCACTATATATCCTAGACTATAGTCCTCAGGCCAGGTTACTCTTTCCTCACCCCAGCAGGGTCCTTATTTGGTTACTTCTTTTGGGGTCATGACAGAATTTGTCCATAACCATGCTCTTAACTTACATACTTATGGTGCTTAGCTTGTCCCCTTTTCATTGCCAAGGTAGCTTACATCTTGCCCTAGGTCCATCCAGTCCCTTCGTCAGGAGCCTGCTTTTGGAGTGCTAGAAACTAAAGGCAACTGAGGCTTAAGTCAAGTAAATATGGATGCCCAGGAGTAAATATTAGTCTGGAGTCAGTTAACTCCCATGTTACAAAGCATAGCATGAACTGTCTTCCTGGGTCTATACAAAAAAGACATTGCTAAACCATGCAAGTGACTTGCAAGGGAAGAGAAAAGCAGTATAGGATTATTAGTGCTTAATGGAATTGGGAATGCCTCAGGGGCAGTGTTGTGGGGGTAATAAACCTAAACTCCCTGAGGGGGGAGCAAGAAAAACCCAACCTCCAACACTTGCGAAATCACTATTCAGTTTTACGATAAAATTATAATTTTGTTGTTGCATTTTATTATGTTGTCTGTGTGGTGCTTGTTATTATACTAGGATTTCATACATGTGAACCATATGCTCTTATCACTGAGCTACATCCCCACTAAATGTTGGGGGTTTGGTATGCTTAATATTTTTCTTGTGTGAATGATCTTTGATTGGTGGCCATTAGTATCAACCTATAGAGTAGCGCATTCTTAACTTTCACAGCAAGGAAATCTACAGAATTATTATGGGTAGTACGTGCTCTTCGAGGGTATCAGGTATTTCTGTGGACTTAATAAAGAACACACCCATATAAGTAATTTTTATAATTACTTATAATAAAATTATTAAAAATACTTACAATTACTTATATGGTTTCATGGGATGGTAATGAAATACTTAGTTTTCATTTTCAAGTACATGTGAAGTTAATTATTTTTAATTTCTTCAGTCAGCACTGGTAGTGCTCATTCTTCCTGGAGATGGTTTGCTGCCCTGCACTGGAGTGACTGCCAGTGACTCGGGTGGGTTTGTAACTCCTTGCAGCCAAGGCGTATGAGTCAGTGTGTGAGGCACCAAGACTGGCCCTCCAGCCACTGAAGATAGTTGATACTCTTATATTTGTACAAAGCTCTTCCCTTCAGCAGAAGCGTAAACTAGAAGAAAATGTATTCACCAGCATTCAGAAATGACAATGAAACCTATCTTGTCTCTGCCCATGCTTAAAGTAAAGCTTAATTCCCTTGTGAATTCCTAACTACTTCTCATTCTAGTGTTAGGTTCAGAGTTACACCACTGCGTTGTCAGGAAGTTGATCTAGGGCCAAAGAGATAGCTCACCTGGCCAAATTGCTTGCAAAACAAGCTTTATATGCTGGAGATGGTACATATTTGATCATTGTCATGGCTTGATCCCTCAAGTACCATTTTGTATGACTCCCAAAATGAAGAAAAGGAAAAAGAAAGTTAGCTTAGTAAAACCAGTTCAGGAATGGTGATGGTGCTCGGGCACAGGGTAGAAGCAGAGGGAAGCCCTCCCTTAGTTCGTCTCATGGGGTTCACAGGTATTATCCCTCTGACAGGTTCGGAATCCCTTTCCACAGTGCACGGTGAAGCAGTCGGCATTAGTGAGTTAAAGCATTTTAAAAAACCATCTGCCTGGTGGCCCCCCTTCTCAGGTGAGGCTCGCCTCCGGCTGATGGCACTGGGCCTACTCCGGAACAGGAGGCAGAGCCCTTCCTTACCGGGTGCGTCTCAGCAGCCTCCACACCTGCCCTGCCCCAGGGCCCACATCACAGCTCTTGGTGCCCTTCTGCTTGCTGCTGCACCATTCCAGAGAAGACCGAGAGCAACCTTCAGCTTAATCCCTCGGTATCTTCCAGGGTGGGAAACTAGAAAACTTCATCCCCAACAAAGCAGGAACGCTAGGGAACCATGGGGAAAACAGGTAGAAGCCCACGAAGCTCAAGGAGTGAAAACAGGATCATTGACGATATAGACAATGCCAGTAAATCCTCCCACGGTGTCTTTAGTGACAAATGATGAGGAGTTCAACAAAACAGTAGCACAAGGAGTCAGCAAAGCACAAGAAAGTATGAGAGTCAAAATGAGAAAAACTACAACAGTCAAAAGTGAAGAATGTGGTGATATTTTTTAACAGTCAATAGACCTACTTCCACTTCCCACTCCTGGGAGCGCCGGCAGTCACCCCCATGAACGAACTCCAGTACCACCATGTAAGGTCTTCTGCTGGCCTTGCCTCAGAGACTCATAAGTAAATCTCAAAATATTTCAAAAGCCCCATGCAAGACTGAACAGACCGTGGTAAATCGGAGTGGGTTAGCCTGGTGCCTGCCCAAGCAGAGCCCCCAGCTGCTACTTGCTTCCACAATTCAAAAGCACCGCCATGCCCTCGGCCTGACTCCACCATCTCAGTACGGACTCACCGAGATATAATCTGCTGAAAATTTGGGTAATTGGGGTTTTGTGACTGAAATCTCCAGGCTTTCTCGGGATCTGGATACACTACCTCTCCCCACCTCCCTGTACTTCCAGAAGCTTTGTCAGTCATATCCACATCCCAAAGCTACCACCCTATTAAAAAGCTACTCCAGCCTTACTGTCTCGATAAAAAATACTGAACATTGGGAGCTGGAGCGATAGTACAGCGGGTAGGGTGTTTGCCTTGCATGCAGCCAAGCCGGATTCGATTCCCAGCATCCCATATGGTCCCCCAGGCACCACCAGGAGTAATTCCTGAGTGCAGAGCCAGGAGTAACCCCTGTGCCTCTCTGGGTGTGACCCAAAAAGAAAATAAAAATACTGAACACCCTGAATAAACGTAATAACCTTTTAGTACCTGTATTGCAAGCCATAATGCACAAAAGGAAAAGGAGAAAAGTGCCTCCCATAGAAGGAGGCTGGGAGTGGGAGGTAGGGTATTTGGAAAATAATGGGAGAGAAAGAGGGAACATTGGTGTTGGGAAATGTACACTGGTGGAGGGATGGGTGTTGGATCATTGTATGACTAAAATCCGACCATGAACAGCTTTGTAATGGTCTATCTCATGAATATTCAATTAAAAAAAATTTTTAAAGTAGTGTGTGGAGTTCATGCCTGCTTCAGTCAGCTTAATCAGTGACTGAATAAATAGCTGTACTCCTACATTTAAAAAAAAAAAAGTCAATACACACTCTGAATAGTAGAATAACAGAAACTAAGAAAAAAAAAATCAAACTCCAAGATGAAAAGGAAGAAACCACTAGGAAAACAGCAGAAGGTGGAAAATTGCCTGAAAAGAAAAGCATACCAGAGAGCTATGGCATGAGTTGAAGAAGAACAATATGAGAATTATCAGCGTCCCTAAAGGCAAATCTGATGAAGATATTGAAGAAATTATCTAATTTTTTAGAGTTGAGGATTACAAGGCACCAAGATTCAAGATGCCTGAAGGGTCCCAGTAAAAGTAGATCTAATTAGGAAAACTTCAGGACACGTTCTACCAAAATGACAAAAATCCAGAGACAGAATATTGAATGTAGCAAGATCAAAAAAGGAACTTAGATACAAAGGAAAGCCCAGTAGACGTAGAGCAGATCTATCAAATAAGAGCCAGAAGAGTATGGAAGGATATAGTACAAAAACAGCAAAATAAACACCTCACCAAGAAATACTCTGTACAGCTGGATTTCGTTCGTATTTGAAGGAATGATACCGAGCTTCATGGACAGGCAATAGTTGAGGGAATTACTAGCCTTGAAGCCAGTTTTTCAAGAAGCATTAAAAGAGCGTTAGAAACAGCTGAGCTTCATAACAACCGGGGAGAGACACCTACAGCCGAGTTACTCCAGGTAGGCCCGGCTACCACCAGGCCCAGATCTCTTGGGCGGATCAAGCCCCCGCCCTGCCTCTGGCCCTGCCACTGGCCCAGTGCACCGCGCACCCACCACATCCAGCCTCTGCTGCTGCCAGAGAATTGGCCCAGCTTCTCAGCTGCCCCCACAGAGCTGCCGAGAGACCCCAGCAGCTGATTGACCCTGCTCCAAAGCTCCTGCAGCCTGGGGTTGCACAGCACCTCCAAATGTCGCAGAAATGACCACCCAGAGGAAGCTTAGAAAATTAGATGGGAAAACTGAGGAGTAGCCCACCAAGCTCGTGAATGAAAACAAGAACACAGAAAGCTCAACTCGCACCCGACAGTTCAGTAAATTCTCAGGCCATGACTTTAGCAACACCATCGCGAGATACATGTTGTAATGTAAAGGAAATGATTTTGTGCCTGCTAAGGGATCAGGCTTGAGGGGTGGGCAGGAAACTGGGGACATTGATGGAAGGAAGGGCACATTGGTGGAGGGACCGGTGTTAGAATATGATACACCTGAAACAACTGTATTGTGAACGACTTTTAAAATCATGGTGTTTCAAGTTTCATTCAAGGCAAAACAAAAAACAAAAGCTCCTTTAAAGAACAGGAGACCGCCTATTCCCCCTGACAGCCTGGTGGCCGCCATCTTCCAGAACCCTTTGGACAGTCAGGTACGGGCCAGCAGTGACGAGACTCGTAGGGCCTCATGGATAGGGGTGGAGACGCTTCTTCTCCTCCCCCGCCCCGACAAGACCCCGCCGAGAAGCCGCCTACAAAGGGCCCCTCAGGCTGCTGCTTAAGCTCCTTAACAACCATGATCCCAGAGACACACAAACGAATCTTGGAACCCAGAGGCTTTTGGCAGAAATCTCTCCAGGCTTAATTATTAAAATTTCAGAATTTCAAGAGCGCATGGCCGCATCATATGCTATTCATTATCAACAATAGAAAACAGATTGTCTAATGTTGCCTTTTCGGCAGGTCTGAGTGTTTGGGGGAAATTCTAAAAATGGTGGGACTGGTGTCAAAATATTGAATGTAACCGAAGTACAGAGAGAATAATGTGGAAGTTACCTGCCACACAGGTAGGGGGAGGGGGTGGAATGGGGGGCACACTGGGGTTTTTGGTGGTGGAAAATGTACACTGGTGATGGTATGAGTGTTTGATCATTGTATGACCAAGACTTAAACCTGAAAGCTTTGTAACTGCTCTCACGGTGATTCAATAAATAAATTTATTTAAAAAAAAAAAAGGAGAAACTTCCCGTCACGTGACACTGAGTAGAGCACTCGCTAATGATGCACGTGGTTGTCCTCTGCTAGATTAAGAAAGCTTAAAAACAGCAGTTCATCACCACAGGTTGACTTGTATTAATTTATTCTCTTATAGTAATATGTGGTAAATTTGTTATACATCTGTCACGAGGGTAGGTCCGCGGGGTGGAGAGAACCTGGGGATATTGGTGGTGGAAAGGGGAGACTGGGGGGTGGGATTGATTGCAGAATGTTGTATGTCAGCTCTATTATGAACAACTTTGTAAATAGTGGTGTCGCAATAAAAACTCTTGGGGGTGGGAGGGGGGAGCATGAACACTATAGAGAAGGTAAAGTATAAGAAAAATGCTCATGGATTGGAAGAATTTATATTGTCAAAATGACCCTCCTACCTAAACTGTGTATGGATTCAGTGCAGTCCCTATCCAAATTCTGACAACATTCTGAAAGGACTCAAAATAGTCACTTATAAAGTTTGTATGTAATCATAAAAAAAAAAAAAAAAAACAGGGACCAGAGAGAGGGTACAACTGGTAGGGTGATTGCCCAGCAGATGGCCGACCCAGGCTCAATCCCCAGCATCCCATATGGTCTTCTGAGCCACACCAGAAGCAATTCCTGGTTCCAGAGCCAAGAGTAACCCCTGAGCATCACTCACTGTGGCCCGAAACTGAACGAATCAAAAAAAAAAAACAAGTAGCCAATACCATACTGAGAAATAAGAAACTAGAAGGCACCTTATTACCTGACTTGAGTCTCTACTATAAAATCATAGTGATCAAATCAGCATGGAATAAGGACACTCTCTGACCAGTGGGTCAGAATAGAATGTTCAGGGACAAATCCCCAAATGTGTGGTCAGCTAATTTTTAACAAAGTAGCTGAGAACATTCGGAATAAAGACACTCTTCAACAAATGGTTGGAAAAACTGAATAAACCATGTGTAAGAAATTAAAGCAGGATCCATATTCACACCTGACACAAAAGTCAACTCGTAGTGGATCAAAGACCTTGAGACCTGAATCTATCGAGTATATGGAGGAACATACAGGCAGAATGCTCTTAGACCTCAACTTCAAAGAAGTCTTCAGTGGTATGATGCCATGGACAAAGGCTACAAACTCAAAACAAATGGAACTACATCAAATTAAGTGTCTGTGTGGCAAAGAAAAATGGGCTTTAAAAAAGACAGCTACCTGAATGGGAGAAAATATTTGCACTCAACATATCAGATAAAGGATTGATAGCCAGAATATAGAAAGTATTGCCAAAGATCAACAACAAAAATATAAAAGCCCCATTTTAAAAAAGAATGGGAAGAGAAAATGAACAGACACTTCTCTGAGGAGGACCCGCAGATGGTCAACAGACACATGAAAAAATTCTTACAACATAATATTAGAAAAATCCAAATCTTACACCAGTGAGAATGGCACATGCCAAAATACTGGAAACAATCCATCTTAGTGGGGATGTGGTTAAAAAAAGGAACTCATCCACTGCTGTGAGAGTGTTGTTTGGTCCATCCCCTGTAGAAAAGAGTATGAAGGGGACTCAGTAAACTCAGAATTGAGTTGCCATATAACCAAGGAGTTTTGCTTTTGGAAATTGATAAGTACATGGAAGAAAATATAGGCCTTTAAAATTTTAAATTGTATAATCCCCAGGACAGAAAAACAGTCATTCAAAAGAACATATGCACAGCATTATTCATTGTATAATAGTAAGATTTGGAATCTACCTAGATGTCTCACGACAGATAAGTGGGTCATGAAGACATAGTATATATACGTAATGGAATACTATGCAGCTATAAGGAATGATGAAATCATGCAGTTTGCTGCAACATGAATGGAACTGGAAGATACCATGTTAAATGAAGCAAGCCTGAAGAGGAAGGATAGACACAGGATGGTATCACTTATATGTGATATTTGGAGCAACTGGATGTGAGAATGCAATGTTTTAAGGGGTGGGTGGGAGTGACTAGATCACCCTTGACTCCAGAGTATAAGGAGGAGAAGGAAAGAAAATTGAGGGGAAGGGGAGGAAAGACAGGTGAGAAGCAATGGGGCAGGGGGTGGAGGTGGGGAGGAGGGCTTAACAGTAGAAGTCCCGAGGATTCAGCCACAGCAGTGGTGTTAAGGAATGATAGAGGGGCTGGAGCGGTAGCACAGCGGGTAGGGCGTTTGCCTTGCATGTGGCCGACCTGGGTTCGATTCCCAGCATCCCATATGGTCCCCTGAGCACTACTAGGGGTAATTCCTGACTACAGAGCCAGAAGTAACCCCTGTGAATTGCCGGGCGTGACCCAAAAAGCAAAAAAAAAAAAAAAGGAACGATAGAGCAAAATTCCCAAACCAGAGTCAGCAACACAAATAACAACTGAACTGAAAAAGGTGCCCATCAAGATGGCATGCTGGGGTGTTGGACGGGTACGAGAGGGAATCTGGGAATATTGGTGAAGGGAAATTGACCCTGGTGGTGGGATCGATCATGGAACTGTGTATGTCTAAAACTCAGCTATGAATAACTTTGTAATCATGATGCTTTAATGAAATAAAATCTTTTAAACTGTATAATCTTAAATAGAAAATAAGCAGAACTTACAGGTGTCAACAAAAATTTAAAACTCTAGTTGATAGTTGTCTTCTCCGAAGTGTTTTTGCTAAAAATGATGGCACTGAGGATTTGGGGGACGGAGGTGTTGGGACCACACCAGAAGTGGTGAGCAAGAGCCCAGGTTTTTCAGGGTCAATCCTGTCAGTGCTTGGGGAACCATAGGGTGGGTGTCCTAGAGGCCTTGAGGGCTGGGCCCTGCCACACCCAGGGATCATGTGGGCTCTGTCAAACCCTGTTCAGATACAGCTGCGGACTGTCTTCCACCCAGTCCCAGGGGGCAGATTTTATGCCGTGTATATTTTATTTTATTTTATTTTACTTTATTTTTTTTGGTTTTTGGGTCACACCTGGCAACGCACAGGGGTTACTCCTGGCTCTGCACTCAGGAATCACTCCTGGCGGTGCTCAGGGAACCATATGGAATGCTGGGAATCGAACCTGGGTCGGCCACGTGCAAGACAAACGCCCTACCAGATGTGCTATTGCTCCAGCCCCCTGTGTATATTTTAAACACGGGGTTTATTTAGGGTTTTCTTTGTCCCTTGCCTTTGTTGCTGCTCAGTGACATGGGCGGGGCTGGGGGTGTCACAGCAGTGGTGCTCCTGGGGGTTACAGTGATGCAGTGCTTGCCCAGTCTCTGTTCCTGTTGGGGGTGACATTCCTTTGCCTGTGGTCCTCGTCTGCATTCTGGTTGTGGTGCTCCCGTGTTCCCAGGGGAGGGTTCACTCCCTACCAGAGCATTTGAACATGTTTCTAGTTGTGTTGTTCACCAGGAATTGCATACTTTTGTTGTTATTATTTGCTTTGGGGGCCACAGCCTGGCGATTCTCAGGGCTTACATCCGACTGCACTCAGATCACTCCTAGTGCGGCTTAGGGGGACCATGGTGAGTGTTGGGGATCGCATCTGTGTCGGCCACTTGCAGAGCAAGCACCTCCCCTATTCTGCTGTCACCCCTGCCCAGGCATTGCATGCTGAAGTTGCACACACTCACCGGGCAGGTCCTGGGCTGCTCTAACCTTCCCCTGCGAGTGAGTGGCACCGAGGAGCAGACACGTGTTTGCAAGGCTGCTGTCCTCCCCGGAGTAGATGTTCATAATGTTTGCCAACAGCCAGAGGACTTTTAGAAAAATCATTGCTAGATTAGTTTTCCCCTTGGAATACAAAGAAGATAATAAACTTTTATTTCGATTTAATTAAAACCAGTAATTCATGGGACCAGAGCGATTATCCAGTGGGGTAAGGCATTTGCCTTGTAAGTGTTCATCTGACCTGGATTTGATCCTGGGCACCCTGATGGTCTTCTGAGCCCACCAGGAGTAATCCCTAAGCTCAGAGCCAGGAATAAGCTCTGAGCACTGTCAGCTTACTCCCCCCCAGAAAGGAACCAGTAATTTAATAAGTTATTAAGATTTTCAACATTAATAACTCTAGCAATTACTGGTTCTTTGTCAGTTAAATATAGACTTAAGCATTACAATTAATTATAAAGTTGCCTTTATGAAGGTTTTCTAGCATAGTCAATCCTTTTTTTTTTTCCATTTTAATATCTCTATGGGACTCGAGAGATAGTACAGCAGGTAAGGTGCTTTCCTTGTATTGGGCCAGCTTGGGTTTGATCCCCAGTACCACATCGGTCCCCTGAACCCCACCGGGAGTGATCCCCAAGCACCACTGGATGTGGCCCCCATCTCTGTGCTGTAAATAATACCTGTGACAGTTAATAGCCATTTTAAAAAATCAGTAGCTACCAGTTTACATTTGTGTTCTAATATGTATGGGCATGAATATTGTTGCAGGTTTATACAAGATCTCAGTACATCAGTTAGGTAGTATCATTTAACATTCGCATTGTTAAAAATGATAGTATAAGAGGGCCATAGACAGGAGATAATGGCACTTGCCTTGCGTGCGCCCAATCTCAGTTTGACCCCCAGCACTTTGTATGTATGGTCCTTCAGGCGACTCAGGGCGAAGGGGTGTATCTGGGTACCTGGGTGCCACTGGGTGTGGCTTCCTACCAAAAGAAAGAGAACGGAAACTTGGAAATGCACTGCCTCAGATAATTAAAGGTATTATCAGTTTGATGGTTACCTGCATATTGAAAGGATTTCTTATCTTGGGTTTAAGAAAACATTTTATGTGGAAAGTCTCAAATACCTCCAAAAATATAGTGAATGACTATGAACCCAGTGATAAAGGATGATTTATAGTCTCTTTAAAAACATACATGATCATGTAGATGGATTTTATTTGGCTTGGTCTAAATGTTTTCTAAACACTTTTGTTGTTTGGTTTTTGGGGAGGGCCTATACCTGGCCGTGCCCAGGGCTTGTTCCTGGCTCTGTTCTCAGGGGTCACTCCCGGAGGGCCTGAGGGACCATCTGGGACACCAGATGGTTGGCTGCACGCCCTGTGTACTGCTGCTCCGGCCCTTCAGTTGTCCTTTGTGTTTGCTTAGGAGGTATAGATTTTGCCATCTAAAATGGTTTTTAGTTTTACGTAGTTCACTTTAATTTTTTTCTTGCTTTTTTGTTGTTATTTTGGGGTCACATTTGTAGATGCTTAGGGCTTACTTCTGCATCTGCACTCTGGGATCACTCCTGGCGGGGCTCGGGGGACCATGTAAGATGCTCGGGATTGAACTCTAGTCCTCCACTCTCTCATTCCCCTTTCCTCCCCCGCCCCCCTTCTGACTTCAAACAGTTTTTTCATCATAGTTACAAAGACCTTCTTCACTGAAGGAGTTTGCCTTGATTTCTCCAAGTTATTTTATGGTCTGTCCCTTTCTTCTTTTGCCATTTAAATCTTTGGTCCATTTGGGGTGTTGCCTGTTTTTGGTTCCAGTTATCCTAACATCAGTTATTAAAATTTATCCCTATTTCACACACTGCTTGCATTTCTTTCTAAATTTCCTTTAGATATTAGAGTCTGGTTAGATATTTCTCTCTTCTGTTCATCTTTCATTTGAACAGACACTGTAGAGAGGAGCAAACTACCAAACTCAGCCCACAAACTCAGAGCAAGGGCCAGCTGCTCGAGGCTCTTTCGGGACAGGATGAGAAACATTTGCCCCACAGTCTACACTTGGGAATCAGTCTGTGCAGGGAAGCACAAGGGCGTGTAGCCGTGTCTGGGCTGGCATTACAGGCATGCGGGATGGACGTTACTCAAGGACCTGAAGGGTAGAAGTTCAGTGATGGTTTTCTGTGCCCTGTCCAGAATTTGAATTTTACCCCATAGGTCATGGGAAATGTAAGCGGACTCTCGTTGTGTTTTAGAATGGGCTTCTAGACGCGAGCCGCCGGGCTGTTTGGCAGCCCGAGTCGGGGCATTAGGGCCCATACCCGCTGAAAGTTCCTTCACAGAGAACACCTGAGGCCTTCCTCAGAAGGCGTGCGTAAACACAGAGACACAAATATATCTCCTCTGGAACAGTTCCTCTGACAACATGATAGCTTGAATGAGGTAGAAAAACTAGAAATAGGGTCACCAGTGGGAAGTATTTGCATTAGAATAGGCAGAACCTGAGTAGCAGAGCAGAGGGGACATTTAAGTTTTCCCATCAGTTAATTATTTCTGTCTAGTACAGCCAATTCTCACTATTTAAGGTAGCTGTGCTCTATAAATTTGCTGGAAACATGGAATTAGTGGTTACTAAACATTTGTTTTAGGTGAAATTCAGAATGCTGCTGTGTAAATGTTGGCCCTAGATTGGTTGTTTTCTGTGGGCTTTTTTGTTCGGTTGGTTTTGGTTTTTGGTCTACACCTGGCCATGCCCAGGGCTATTTCAGGCTCTGTAGTCAGGAATCAATCCTGGCAATTCTAGGGGAACCGTATGGGATCATGGGGATCAAACCTAGGTAGCCCACGTGCAAAGCAAGTGCCCTCTCTGCTGTACTATCTCTCTGGCCCCTGTGGTTTTGTAAAAAATACTTTATTTTTGGGCTACACTTGGCTGTGTTCATGGATTACTCCTGGCAGGGTTTAGGGGCCCCTATGAGATGCTGGGGATAGGGGCAGTATACAGGGGGGAGGGTTCTGGCCTTGCACACTGCCGGCCTGGGTTCAGTGTCCAGCATATCATACAGTCCCTGGAGCATCACCAGGAGTGATCCCTGAGTGCAGAGCCAGGAGTAAGCCTTGAGCAGTGCTGGGTGTGGCCCCAAAACAACAATAATACATAAAAATAAATTAACATTTTTTTCAAAAAAGAAGGAAAAGTAACCCTTGGTTCATCACCTTTCTAGTACCCTGTGCATTTGGGGGAGGGAGAGCAGGTAGGGCCACATCTGGCAGTGCTTGGGGATTGCTCCCAACAGTGTTGACATGCAAGAACGAAGCGATGCGAGACTTCAAACCAGACATCCTGAGTGCAGAGTGGGTGCTGCGGCTCATGAGTACCTGTCCTGCCACAGTGGGCATTTTTAAGGAAGACTCCCAGAGGAGACGGGTGATAGACAACCAAACCACAGCAATCACTCTATGCATTCAGATGAATTATGTTTCCTACTGTATTTAAAATCACACATCTCTTAAGGATCACCAGTATGCTTGAAGGATTAAGCCTTTTTCAGATTTGAAGAATGTTGTCTTACGGTTGGTTTTACTCTAAATTGTGTTATCTAGTCTTTCTCAGTGATAAGTACATAGCAATCAGTTCTATTTTTCATTCTCTGTAACATCTATCTTCGTGTTTTCTAACTTTATCTTTAAACATCGTGATTTACAAAGTTATCCATAATACAGTTGTTTTGGGCATTCAGTGTTTTAACACCAGTCCTACCACCAGTGTGAGGTCATCTTCCCTCTTCCATTGTCCCCAGTTTCCCACCCACCCCCTAAATGTGCCCACTTAGCAGGCACAAAATAATTTACTTTATGTTATAACAAAATGGTAAATGTAATTATCAAAAAATAATTCAGTAAAAGAAAATTTGTGAAAATTGTTCCATTTAACAAGGGGGTTGTTAACAGGATTTACTGATCTATTTGTTGCCAGTTGATCCCTCTGTTTTCTTCTTTTTGCTCATTGAGCTTAATGGGATTCTGTGGTGCTTTCCCATCTAATTTACTGTCAAGTCTCAGAGGAGTCATGGGGCTGAGGAGATAGTACAATGGGGAGGGCGCTTTCTTTGCACACGGCTGACCTGGGTTCCATCCCTGGCACCCCATATGATCCCCCGAGCCCACCAGGAGTGATCCCTGAGTGCAGAGCCAGGAGTAACCCCTGAGCATCGCCGAATGTGTGCCCTTCTCCCACCCCCCACAAAAAGTCACAGCTCTTTTAACATTTTTTATGTTTGTAATATTCCATCATTTAAAAGACTGAAAATTCAGATTTGCTTTGACTTAAGCGAAGAATAGTAACATACTTACATAATAATTTTCCTTTAACGTTATCTCTAGAAATGCTGTTGTATTTGACATAAGTAATCCATATGACATATGGCGTATAAGGCAAGTTAAGTTTTTTAAATGATATGAACCATGTCGTTTTTTTTCTTTGCCTTATAGCATATATTTATCATCCATAGGTACCAGCAAGGTGTGGAGTGACAGTCCGGGACAGTCTAAAGAAAGCACTGATGATGCGAGGTCTGATCCCAGAGTGCTGTGCTGTGTACAGAATTCAGGATGGGTATGGTTTGTATGGGGCGTGAAATTCTCTTTGAAAAGGGGGGCAGAAACTCAAGGCATTGAACTACTGTTGTCTGTGTGATCTTTATACAAATCTAGGGGATTGAAAATAAGCTTGAGAGGGAAAAATACTAAGTCAATATTAAGTTAGCCTAAAGAGATCTTTTTGTCAAAGGCTGGAGAGATGGTTCAGTGGGTAGAGTTTACTGGTGAAGTTTACTTCACCAGGCCGGCCTGGGTTTAGTCCACCTGGAGTGATCAGAGCCAGAAGTAACTCTGAGCCCCATTGGGTGTGGGCCCAAAACCCAAAAATTGAAAAGGAAAGAAATCTTGTAACCCTTTTTTGAGAACTTAACATTGGGTCATTTTTGTATGGCTAGTATTTTACTCTGATGTAATGATTCGGAGGTTCTTAAATTTTTTAACCACTTAGAACATGATTTGAATAATGGATCCTTACCTACCTACAGATTTTTAATACAGTCTCAGAATGTCACAAAACCGACATTTTGTTTAAGAATATCTAAACTCACACCGAGTCCACTACATTTTAATCATTTTTTTAAAAAAATATCCTCTCGGGGCATATTGTCCCCTGAGTACTCTTTTTCTTTCAGTGGATAGATAAATCCCCGTACCGGTGAAATTTTTTTTTTTTTTTTTAAATATTTGGACCGCAGGAACAATCCATTTTCTGCTGTTGTAGGTCTTTTCTGGAGCTGACTTGAAGAAAAGAGTACATCTCTTTACACTGCTGTTTGTCCAAGCGTGACACATTTATTTTGGGTAAACTTAAAAATTAATTTATTGCCATTTAAATTTCTAACAATGGGAGAATAGGGAGCCAAATCTCCCTCAATATTACTAGCCCCTCAATAACCGGTTTTCATATCTTCAGCATGCAGTATATGAAGCTTTTAGGTGTAATAACCAAGAAAGCCTGTGTTTACACTTTTCAGAGAGAAGAAACCAATTGGCTGGGACACAGATATTTCCTGGCTTACTGGAGAGGAATTACATGTAGAAGTATTGGAAAACGTTCCACTTACAACACACAACTTTGTAAGTACCTTTACTTTTTTTTTTGTCAGAAATCTTTAAATTCTGGGTTTTTACTTTGAGACTGTGAAATACTATTGCATGTTTGAAGTGCGTGTGTGTGTGTGTGTGTGTGTCAGCACTTGTGCACACATGTTAAATTAACTCCTATTTAAGGAATTCTGTTTTAATATACTTTTTAACTTAAGAAGGAAACTCACGGGGCCAGAGTAGTCTAGTGGGTAGGGCACTTGCCTTACACATGGCCAACTAGTTCCCAGAGTGGGAATATACCCCAGGAGTATATTACTGAATGCAGAGACAGGAGTAATCCCTGAGCACCACCGCATGTAGACCAAAAACCAAAGGGAAAATAGAAAAAGATAAATTCACACCTATTAAGTGAGAAGGAGATTTGAGTGGTATAGAAGTGTAGCAAATAAAGTGAAAATACTCTCCCAGATACAGGCATTTATTGTGTGGTTTTTAAATTGTTTATAAGCCTGTGTGTTTATACCTGTGAACCTAAATTTTTCTCTCCTTTTTTGTCCCTTTTTCCCTTTTTTAAACTAAAATTAAATGACCTTCTACATGATACTGACCGTTTTTAGAAAGCAGTGGGCAGAGAGATTGCACTGGACAGGGCACTTGCCTTGCACATGGCAGACCCACTTGCCTTGCACAGGACCCCATAGAGTCCCCAAGTACTACCAGAAGCAATCCCTGCATGCAAAGCCAGCAAAAAGCCCTGGGCACTACCAGGTATGGTCCAAAAGTTACTTAAAAAAAAGAAAAACCCCAAACAACCCCCAAAACAGAATAAAACACAATAATATATCATGAACATCTTTCACATAGCTTTTTTAAATTTATTTATTCTTTTTACAGACTTACAACTTTTCGTGCTTGTGTTTCAGTCATACAATGCTCGAGTACCCATCCCTCCAAAAGTGCCCATTCTCCACCACTGATGATCCCTCCCACCCCCCACCTCATCCCCCCCACCCCACCCCACCTCTGTGGCAGGGCATTCCTTTTTGTTCTCTCTCAAACTCCTTTTGGGTGTTGTGATTTGCAATAGAGGCACTGAGTGGCCATCGTGTTTGGTCTATAGACTACTTTCAGCGCACAGCTCCCATCCCCAGTGGGTCCTCGAACCACACTTTACCTGGTGTTCCCTTTTCTGAGCTGCCTTTTCCTCCAGCATGTGAGGCCAGCTTCCAAGCCATGGAGCCAACCTGCTCATACTTATCTCTACTATTCTTGGGTGCTAGTCTCCCATTCTGTTACTTTATATTCCACGGATGAGTGCAGTCTTTCTATGTCTGTTTCTCTCTTTCTGATTCATTTCACTTAGCATGATGCTTTCCATGTTGATCCACTTATATGCAAAGGTCATGACTTCATCTTTTCTAACAGCAGCACATATAGCTTTATTTTTATTGGAACTTCAGAGTAATTCATAAAAATAAACTAATCATTCTTTGTTTATAGACATTTAAGGGGTTTTTTTTAATGCCTCATATATAAAGACAAACAATCTTTGTGCAGACAAATTGACATTCTTGGGTAAATTTTTCTGAACGACAGTCCTTCAGCACTGAATGAAGGTGGCCAAACTCTCCTTTGATTATGTCTCCCTTTATCTACCTGGCACAGGAATTTTCTGGAACATAACCCACCTAACAAGGCACAAATCCTCAAGCCTTAGACGAAACAGTTCCTACAGCTTAAAACTTATCTTCTACCTGAATAAAGGAATGGGTAGAAGCCACATGTAAAGTGATCAGTATAGTAGGGTTGTATTGCTTTTGTGTTTAAGGCATTTTGGCCATAGTTTATTTTTTCTAAATAAATAGTTACTAACCTTTTGCATTCGGTATATTGCCAATGTGCCTCAGCTTTTTGATTGGTTGCTTGGTTTGTCTTTGGTGGAGACATAAACACAACTGGCAGTGTTCAGGGCTTACTCCTGGCAGACTCAGGGGACCAAGGCCAGCACCTTACCTGCCAAACTCTCTATGACCCTTGTGCCTTAGCTTTTATAGCAGAGAATTGATAAGATGATTTCCTCAAGAGTTTGTTTTTTGGGTTCCATTAGTGATGAATAATAAAATCAAGTTTGTGATTCAATTAATAAGGCATCTTCTGGAGTGTAAGATGTACTGAGGGTATATCATACCGTAAATCAAATTTGCTGAATAGCAAATAGTTTTTTAGTCTAGGAAGCTTGAATTTTTTGTAAAACTTGTCTAACTTTGGATAAATATTAATTTTTTTGTTTTTAGAAATCCAAAAAGAATTGATCATGCATTTTACAATTTTTCTTCTCTTTTGTTGTTGTTGTTGTTGGTATTTTTAGTTAGAACTTGGGTACGAGGAAGTGAAAGAGGGTCTAATTTGCCAACCACCAACTATATTGAAAGAAGTTGCTGGCCACCAGAGGAAACTCACTCCCCTTAGTTCCCGAGTATGGAGATGTCCCCCATGCTGGGGACTGGCCAGAAAGGCCCTCCAGGAGAGGCTTGCATTTGCCCAGACTGTTTCTGCTCTAGGAGCACAGCTGTGAGAAAGGAACATTGTACAGAGATGTAGTGCAAGTTTATAGGCTCAGAGTGTGGCTTGTGGTCAAGCACATGCCTTGCGTGCATGAGACCTGGATTTGATCCTGCTACTGGAGGTCACAAAGAGAGATTTGATAAACTCTTAATAACTGTACGTGTGTGAAGTGCTACAGATGCAGAGTAGCCACTCCTAATGTGCCAGTGGGAATGGCCCCAAAGGAGGAAGCCCCTAAGCTCTTCCTGGGTGGATGAGGGAACACCAGCAGAAAGTGAAGGGAGGAGCACTGTAGAGAGAGGAACATTTAGGAAGCAGATTACCTTTCCAGTTTTGAAAAGTGCAGGATGAGCAGTACAGAATTGGGGAGATGGGGGCAGAGTCGAAGAAGCGGGGTGCTAGCGTGACACGTTGTGGGTAGGGTAAGCAGAGTCTGGCTCACGGGCCACTTTTCAGCCTGGTTGGATTTTGCCTTTTTTCTAAAGCAGTTGTAAATGTTACAGTGACAGATAGGGGAGACATGGTTCGAGTCTCAACTAGCCTTTTGCTCCCAGTGCTGTGTCACGGTAAGAAGGAAAAGTGTGTCTTGCAGAGAGAGCTCTTCTTCCCTTGGCCTGTCTGCATTGGGTTTTGCTTGATTCTGCCTCCTGCGTTAGCAGTCCGTCATCAGAGCGGTTCCTTCAGTGCGTGAAGGCGTCCTGCAGCCGAGTTCGTGGGAACTGGTGGGTGGCGGGGGCTGGGAAGGCCAGGAAGCCGGATTTGAAACAGAGGCATGCGTTGTCCTGCCCTCCCCATCTTCTACTGGAGTGACGCTGACCACTGGCCAGGCCTGTGCCTCTCACTGGTCTGTTATCTGGAAATGCTCGAATTGTAAAGCTATGATCCAGAAGCAGATAGCGACCTTCCTTCGGTCCCTTTGTCGACAGACGTGTGCTTCGCTTCAGGAGCTTTCCTTTACTCTCTGCACCCACGGCCTTCTCCAGCTCTCCACCCCCTCCCCGCTTGGCTTCCTTTCATCTCTCTCTCTGTCTCTGTCTGTCTGTCTGTCTGTCTGTCTGTCTGTCTCTCTCTCTCTCTCTCTCTCTCTCTCTCTCTCTCTTGTTTATGTGTGACACCGGTCAGGTGCATGCCATTTTCTCGGTTTCAGAAGGAGGACTGCACTGGAGGGCGTGAGTGACGGGAGAGCTCTCGTGGGCTATGCGGGGCTCAGAGCTCCATGGACAGATGACACTTCTTGTGAAATGTTTGTAATTTCCCAGTTCCTGTACAAAGCAAGCAGTATGAGCCATTTGGTAAATAATGGCTGTATAGATGGTAAAGATTTTCTAATTTCTTTTTTGTCCAGAGACCAGGGACATAGGCTGAATGTAAGTGGTTTGCCTTTTTTACATTCCTGAAAAGTGACACATGGTAAAAGATGAGGAAAATAAGAGCCACCTTAAAAGCTTTTTTTTTTAAAATTTCACTCACTGTAATTTAATACCATCACTGATAGTGTTTATCAAATAAATTCCAACACCACACCCCCACCAGAGTGTTCATTTCCCTCCGCCACTGTCTCAGTATCCCTCTTCAAATGCCTCCCCTACCTGTTGATTTTCGGGGGTGAGGGCTGGGCGATGCCAGACTGTGCTCAGGACTTAACTCCTGGCTCTGATCTCAGGGATCACTCCTGGCAGGACCCAGAATACTGTAAGCAGCACCAAGGAGCATACCTGGGTTGGAGAGCTACTTTTCAAACATACTGAGCCAGGATGTAGCTCAGTAGCCTGGCACTTGCCTGGCTTGCCTGGCACGTGGGAGGCCCTGAGGTAGATCCTTGCACTGCGGGGGGGGGGGGGGGGGGGTGCAGGTGGGGGTGGGAATAGTGGGAGCAGAACCAAACACTCAGCCAGACCAGTGCTTGCCGAGATACCATTTACTTCATACAACATTTTTAAGTAACATTTTATTCCGTTAAATGTGTATTTATTGGGCAGAGTTTGTAAATATAAGTTATAATTATAAAAAGCATTTTGCATATTAATAGAATAATTAGAAAATTCTGGCATATGTCTTAGTAAGAGTAGATATTGTGTGAATACTGGTGTGTCACAGTATTGTAAAATTTTTCGGCTCTGCACTGTACTGCACTGTTGTCCCGTTGCTCATCGATTTGCTTGAGCGGGCACCAGTAACGTCTCCATTGTGAGACTTGTTGTTACTGTTTTTGGCATATCGAATACATCACAGGTAGCTTGCCGGGCTCTCCAAGAGGGACGGAGGAATCCAACCCAGGTCAGCCACATACAGGCCAACCCCAGAAGTATTACCCCATTAGAATTTTAGAATTCCTGGAGCTCAACTCGACATCTCCTTTCTTTAAAAAAAAAAAAATAAATATTTTTTTTTATTTTTGATTTAGATTTTGTTTTTGGGCCACGCTTAGAGATGCTTGGGGGCTGCTCTGGACTGAGTGCTCAGAGGGTTCCCAGCAATGCTCAGGACCACATAGTGGAACCCAGGCCTCCCACACACAAAGCTTTCACTTCAGCCCTCTGAGCTCACTCTCAGCCATTAAGACTTGTGTCTTGTCTATGATTCAAACCATCTGGAAAAGCAAGAATAATTGAGAATATATAACAAAAGCAAAGGACCAAATTAAAAACATGTATGCCTGCACTGCTCTGAATAGCCACCATTAACACTTGACATTTTAACACCATTAAATTAAATTTGTTAATTTAGCTTATCTTCTCTGTTTATTGTATATCAGTGTATCACTGTCATCCCATTGTTCATCGATTTGCTCGAGCAGGCGCCAGAAACATTTCCATTCGTCCCTGTTGTGTGCTAGTGTAGCCTGATGGCGTACTGGGGGCTCTTCAGGGTCAGGGGAATGAGAACCATAGTTGTTACTGTTTTTGGCATATCGAGTACACCATGGGTAGCTTGCCAGGCTCTGCCATGTGGGTGGAAAGGCTATTAGAGGCTGCCCCAAAAGCCTCCATCCCTCAGGGAGAGCCCAGCAAGCTACCAAGAGTTTATTATAGATAAAAAACCAAACTTCTTTGTGTTTTTAACCCTCTTATGTGTACTTTTTTGGGGTATTTGTTGTTGTTGTTGTTGTTTTAGACAATTTCTGCCTTCAGTTATTACCTGGATAGAGACTTCCTAGCAGTTCTTTTGCTGAGATCATTGTAGACCCGGCCCTTTCGCACATGGAAGCTCTTTCTTACAAGAGAGGAATGTTCATGTTAGGCTAAGTTGTTAGTGTCTTTTTTTTTTTAATTTTATTTTATTATATTGAATCACCGTGGGAAAAAAAAAATACAAAGCTTTCAGGTTTAAGTCTCAGTCATACAGTGATTGAACCCCCATCCCTTCACCAGTGCACATGTTCCACCACCAAGAACCCCAATATACCCCCCTCCCACCCAGCCCCCACCTAAGTAACTAATGATCTTCACTTTATTCTCTATACTTTGAATACATTCAATATTTCAATAGAGAACTCACTATTATTGTTTGGAATTTTCCCCCAACAATCAGGCCTGCTGAAAAGGCATCTTTTAATAATTTCTTTTCATTGCTGAGAATGAAGATTCTATGAGCTCTATGATTTTGGATTTCTGATATTTTAGTTCAGCTCACAGTCTAGATGCATGTCTGTAAGAAGCCGCTCTGGGTGCCAAAATGGGTTAGAAGACCTCTGGGATCATAGTCTTTGGGAGCAGAGGGTCTGTTTCTCGAGCAGCAGCTCCGGATCTTATCTGGACTGAGGGCGTAGTTGTTAGTGTCTTATAGGTAATTTTCCTCTTCTTTTATCTAGTTAGTGCTTTATGGTAGGACTCCTTTCTTTACAAATTTTTTTTGTGCTATCACTCTGGCCCCAACAAATTTTTTTTGTTAATATATAAATTCTTTTGCATTTAATCAAAGTTCATATATAGTATTAAAAATAGTACCTTTTCAGTAGTAGAGACACTTATCTTGCATATGTGAGACTTTGAATTTGATCCCTAGCATTGGGGAGAAAGAGGTTACAAAGGGGCTTATAATGAAAATTAATCTGGGTGGGGGTTGTTGCCATCTTCACACTTATGATGCCAGAGTTTGATCCCTGCTTGCTGCCGTACAAAACCATCAGCACCATCCCCATGCAGCTCTGCTGCTGCCACCCCCCTCCTGCCTGCACACACACACACACACACACACACACACACACACACCTCTCCCCCCATAGTATTACACACCCCCAAGGAAATCTCTCCCATGTTTTCTTTGTTTCTTGTCCTGCCCAAGCCAGTAAGCATCTCTAAACTTCTGCTCTTCTTGCTGTGTATAGTGATTGAGTTATATGCCTTTGTCCTTCTTCTCTTCCTTTCACATTTCTCTACCGTGACTTTCATGTAGTGAAGCCTGAAATTAATTTCCAGTCCTTTATTCATTTTCCATCGTCGTCTTCTCTCTGGTTTTTGGTGTTTGTTTTTTTTTTTTTTTTCCGGTTTGATTTGATTTTAGTGTTGAAGCCACACCCAGTGATGCTCAGGGGTTACTTCTGGCCCTGCACACATGAATCACTCTTGGTTCTTGGTGGTGCTCAGGGAGCTCTGTGGGATTCCAGGGATCAAACCTGGATCTGCTGCTTACAAGGCAAGCTGGGCTCTCTCGGGCCCCATTTTGTTTCTATCTTCTTAAGAGACTTTGGGTTGAATATTGGGTTGGAGATAAAGATGTATAGCTCTTTCAATTGTATATGTGTAAAGCAGTTGTCATGATATAAACATTAAAGGTTTGCTCTTGCAAACAAGAGTAAATACTTTGCTGAAAAGATTCTAGGAGGATTCTTGACACGTTTTTTAAGTTCTGTATGATGTTTTATTTTGCAGGTACGGAAAACTTTTTTCACCTTAGCATTTTGTGACTTTTGTCGAAAGCTGCTTTTCCAGGGTTTCCGCTGTCAAACATGTGGTTATAAATTTCACCAGCGTTGTAGTACAGAGGTCCCACTGATGTGTGTTAATTATGACCAACTTGAGTAAGTAATCAACACTTCTGAATGTATTATTTTGCATTTAAATGTTCTTAATGTGAAACTGGTACTTCTTAGAGTGTGAAGGACTTTTCTTTCCAAAGAAGCTTGTTACACAGAATTTTTTTTTTTCAAGTACAATTAGAAAGTAGCATATAGTATGGCTAGTACTTCTCTTCCAAATTATAAATCTGGCTTACTTACACGTCTCATTTATGTTTTATATTTACTTTTAGTTAATGCAGATCTCTAACTACAGAAATCACTTTTAGGTAGTTTTTTGGGGCTAGAGTAGGTCAAACTACCCTTTCATTTCATAGATAGGAGGTCTTATTCTGTCAGCTATTTTGTAAAATACGTTTTTTTTCTCTCTGTCTCTCTCTCCCCTTCCCCTTTCTTTCTCTCTCTCACACCATCCCCCAGTTTATTTAAAAGTAAGATATAAAATTTTTGTACCCAGTATATCTCTTTCTGAAATTTTTCTTTGCTTTATTGCCAGAGTTTCTCTAATAGGTTAGTCTGAGTCTCAAAGACTGAGCCTAATTTTAATCTTGTGTCTGCATTACTGTTGTTGCTGCTATTAAAGGTCTTATTACTTTCCTTGATCACTTGAGTAAATAAAATTTAATTCTGCACTTTATAAAGTGTATTGTAACGATGTGATCTAACTTAACAGTAGAAACGTTTTCTTCTAATTCCCTAACCATAAAGCATGATTTTGCTTCTTAATATGTAGAGATTTGCTGTATGGAACAACTAGTTTCAGTGTGATTTTTGAAAATACAGTATAGTTGTGTTTTGGGTTTTTTTTAATAAGCCTTGAGACCAAAGTGCAACTAATTTAACTGTTGTTTCTGAAAATGGAATCTGATTTCAGGTACTTTTGTTAACTCTATAATGTGTTTGGTATATGAAGCTTCTGGGTTTTGCACAAGTTAGGTTTGTTTTGTTTTGTTTTTGTTTTTGCCTCACAGTTTGCTGTTTGTCTCCAAGTTCTTTGAACACCACCCACTATCACAGGAGGAGGCCTCCTTAGCAGAGACCGCCCTTACGTCGGGACCCTCCCCGTCCGCACCCCCCTCCGATGCTCTGGGGTAGGATTTGACTCCTGCTGTTCAACACTTGCTGTTTGAGCTGATTTCTTTGGATATTTTGGTTCATTTTAAACCTTTTCATCCATTTGATTTAAATTAAGCATTTTTCCCCAGATAACTATTTTATCACACTGGTTAGATGTGTACATGCATTTGATAGAAGTACATGGGATTGAAAGTTGGTGGAGATTGTTGCAGGACCAGTCTTAGAAAAACTGCACAAACAATTTACATACATTCCCTACCCCAGGGTAAAATAATTGTAGTTATTTTATCAGTTACTTAGTACAAGAAGTATAGCAGGTAGAGAAATATGTGACTTCCATTTAGAAATAGCATCAGCATGTGGCAAATAACTTATACATAGTGCATAATTTTAATCTACAGTCTAATCTCTTTAATGCCATGTGACAAAGAAAAAGGGAGCTGTGAAATGCAGTGAAAACCGTGGGATTCTAAATGGGCTTTAAAGAATTCTAGAAATGGACTGAACATGGGGAATAAAAGTCTGGAGACAGAGGCAAGAAAAGCCTAAACTAGGGAATGGGGATAGAAGGTTTGAGAGTGACTGAAGAGAGACCAAGGTGAGAAGATTGTGTGTTAAACCAGATTTTGGAGAGTCTGGGAATTTAGCCTTTACACAAATAGGGGAGGAAAGAATTGTAGAAGACCGACCTAATGAAAATGGGGCTGGAGTGATAGCACAGCGGGTAGGGCATTTGCCTTGCACGCGGCCAACCCGGATTCGATTCCCAGCATCCCACATGGTCCCCTGAGCACTGCCAGGGGTAATTCCTGAGTGCAAAGCCAGGAGTAACCCCTGTGCATCTCTGGGTGTGGCCAAAAAGAAAAAAAAATCATTGGAGCAGTGTTACACAGATAAATTGATAATAAATGTGTAGGACAGAGAAGCCCTAGATACAAAGGATGCCGCTAGTAGTGAAGACTTGAACCGGGCGTGAGTCATGCAGTGAAAGCATAGGAAGTCACAAAGCATGAAGGACAGTAATAGTACTGCTGTGCAGAAGATACAGGGGACGGCTGACTTTGTAAATGGAACTAAAGGCTGGAGTTGCAGAGCACCTGTCCTGCGTGTCTGAGGCCTTGGTTCAGTGTCCAGCACCATAAGGATCAGTTGGTAGCAGAGGGAGAGAGAATCCAGAAGTCTCTCACTGAAACACAACAACAAAAGAGAAAGAGAAGATGAAGAGTTTTGCAGATATTCTTTTGCTCTCACAGTTTCTTATGCAAATCTGCTTATTTTTTGCCTGCTAAATTTGATGCAGCGTAAAATTTACTCTCCTTGGAAGCATTTTCTTTTGTGTGTAAGGAGGGGGCAGTTGAGCCACAGCTGGCACTGCCCAGATGTGACCCTGGCGGCGCTCAGGTAGGATTGACAGCATATGAGGCCACTGAACTCTGGACCATCTCTCTAGCCTCTGGAGCAATTTGGTTTTAGAAATAAGTCCTTACATAACATTCTATTCCAGAGGGTTAATTAGTTCAGATCAGGGATATTTCTCGCCAATATTAGCCCTACTTTCCCCAATCTTAATCATGTAATGCCATTTCTTCTATCTAGAGGCATATCAAAAAATAAGTCAACAGTTCCAGTAAACTTGAAATTTTGAATAAGAATGGCTTTGTATTTATTTGGAAAGTGCACTGGAAAGTGCAGCTACTGTGTTCTTCCATCGTGTTGTGACTGGTATCCACGCTGGTGGCATCCTTTTATTCCCTGTCTTTCTCTAGCAGCTCTGTATTCATTTTTTCTTCTTTTTTTTCCTATTTTTTTTAAGTGTAGGCATCATGATTTATAGTACTGTAAATGATTGTTTCATGCATACAATATTCTAGTGATAGTTTTGTGCATACAGTGTTCCAGTACCATACCCAGAGTGTCCCGCTCCTTCAACCATAATGCATATTTTATTTTTTATTTATTTATTTATTTTTTTTTTGCTTTTTGGGTCACACCTGGCAACGCACAGGTGTTACTCCTGGCTCTGCACTCAGGAATTACCCCTGGCTGTGCTCAGGGGACCATATGGGATGCTGGGATTTGAACCCGGGTTAGCCGCGTGCAAGGCAAACGCCCTACCCGCTGTGCTATCTCTCCAGCCCCCCATAATGCATATTTTAAAGGATGAAAGAAAATGATGTTTTTTTGGAGAACTGTTCTTCAGCAAAGTTTATCCAAGGGTTGGGGGTGGGGCTCTGGAACACAATAGCAGAGTAGGTGGTGATGGAATGTGTTATGTATGAAACCCTATCACTAACAGTTCTGTAAAACATGGTTCCTAAAAAATTTTTTAATTTATATTGGAAAAAAATGTTAACATTTTTTATTTGAATTAATCTTATTTTCTGATGAATCCTTTGGCTGTTTTATTTACTACTGGCAGATTCTATTGATCATGATATCTTTCTAAATGCCATTTTATATTCTAAATGCATTTTTGTTAAGTCTAAATAATTACAGTAGTCATGAAATGCATAACATGAATAGATTGAAGAGGTGTTGCATTTGTTGTGAATAAAAGCTAGATGTATTTTCTTGATTATTTTTGAAAAATACTACAGAACGTAAATCTATGAAATGCATTTAAATTTTAATATTGTAGAATAAGATAACTATTTTGCTTCAAAAATTTTTTTTTTAATTTTGTTTTTGTTTCGGGTCCTCTCCCTGTTATACTCGGGGGTTACTCCCAGCTCTGTGCTTAGGGATCACTTATGGCAGGCTCAGAGGAACATATGGGGTGCCGGTGACTGAACACGGGTCAGCCACATGCTATACTACCGCTTTGACTCTGGCTTCAAATTTTTTATTTTTTTTTAATATTTTTTTAATTTTTGGGTCACACCCAGCGTTGCACAGGGGTTACTTCTGGCTCATGTACGCAGGAATTACTCCTGGCGGTGCCCGGAAGACCGTATGGGATGCTGGGAATCGAATCAGGTCGGTCGTGTGCAAGGCAAACACACTACCCGCTATGTTATCACTCCAGTCCCTTCAAAATTTTTAATATTTTGAATTAAAAATACCATCTAAACTGGTAATGTGGTAAAGTGTGTTAGAGACAAAATTCGGTTCATTTTTATTTGCTCCTCTCATATAGCGAAAGATTTATACGATCTGAAGAGAAAGCAGAGCATAGAGCTGGAGTGATAGCACAATGGTAGGGCGTTTGCCTTTCATGCAGCCGACCCGACCCCTCTCAGAGAGCCTGGCAAGCTACTGAGATTATTGCGCCTGCTCGGCAGAGCCTGGCAAGCTACCCATGGCATATTGGATGTGCCAAAAACAATAACAAATAAGTCTCACAATCAAGAGACGTTACTGGTACCCGCTCGAATTGATGAGCTCTCGTATAGAAAGGCAGAAAGCTAGAGGGGTTTATCAGGAGAAAAGACAGATCGCTGGCCACCACCAGCATATTTCACAAGGTATAAACTGCCAGGATTAGGGCAAAAATCACCTGGTGTAGAAACTCAGTTCTTATAGTCCCCAAGAAAAGGTGAGTGTTAGGGATATGCCCATTTACTTTGACTAGTAAAAGTAGTCAGCAGATTAAGTCAAAATGCAAATGACTCCTTTTAGTGAGAAATACGCCTGTTGTGTGAACCACAGTTCTTGTGTTGAGTAGACTAAAACTTCACTGTTGGAAAATACTCACGAGAAACCAATTTCTGATCTAAAGATTGAGTTAGTTGTGGGGTTAAGAGGCAGTTCAAAAGTTTCATTATAGTCAGGCCATACTAAGTGGAACTTGAACATGCCCTCCCTCCAGCACGCTAAGTTGACTCTGAGGATGTCTCCCCTTCCTGGATGGCATCAGGTGGCCAGTGTCTGAGTGGGCCTTTCTGGTTTTGCTTGGTAGGCAACTGCTCAGAGTCAGCCAGGGGTTTGTTCTCTTATGTCTGAACCAGCCTCTTTGCTATACCTATTTCTGGTTTGTTACGTACTTTTACTGCTCTCAGCAAGAATGAGTTGCCGTTACTTACTGCTACCTATAACAGATCAGCTGTATGTATTAGACTGTCCTATACAGCTGTAGTTCATTTAAACTTTCCAGTTTTAAGCCGTAACAAAGTGTGTTGTTACTTCTTAGGCTATCAGCCTGTGTTTTTCCATGTCAGTGCACTTTCCAAAACTTGGACTACTGCTCAAGAGAGCATCTGCCTGCCCTTTTCCCTCTTCCGTTCTTTAAAAAAAAATCACCTGAAAAGGCAACCACCACCACCCATAATTTTCACTTTCACAATTTTATTTCCCTGAGCAAAGGAAATATGTATGTGTGTGTGTATACATAGATATGACTGCTTAAAGCAAAAATAAACAAGTAAAAAGTTTCTCAGTAACCAGAGGAATAAAAAATGAAAAGGATCAGTGGAGCATGGCAAATTTAAATAACATCCAGTTGCACCAGGATTACCTTTAATTCTCCTGGGACTGGTGCGGATATTTTCTCGCAGATGGTGCGTTCTCACCAACGCTGAGCGGCATGCTGTCCTCACAGTCTCTTTTTTCACGGGCTTCTCTGAGTCTCTGACCTTCATCTATTACTTTTTACTCTGTTTTCTTCCATTCTGCTTTTCATAAAATCTCTTTTGATTCCCTTAGCAGTATATTCCTTTTTTCTTTTTAATTTTTGTTAGTCATGATTTATAGAATTACTAATAGTTGCGTTTTAGGCATACAGCAATTCAACACCAGTCCGTCCACCAGTCTCCGCGTCCCCATATCAGTATTCCCAGATTCCCTCCCCATCATCAGTATCTTTCTGTCCTTGCCTTGTAACCATTAATAATGCTGATTAGTTACAGACTTAGTGGAAGAAAATGCTGGGCTCCCCCACTTGTGAAAAGAAACTGTAAGCCTGGAGTTGTTCTTTGGTGCTCGTGAGGGTCACTGAGACCACCAAGCTCCAAGAGCAAAGACCCTCTTAACAGTGGAGGGGAGGAGGGAAGAGAGAGAGAGAGGAGAGAGAGAGGTAGAGAGAGAGGTGGAGAGAGAGAGAGAGAGACAGAGAGACCCCTGAGCATCGCTGGGTATGACCCAAAAAGAAAAAAAAATAAAAATAAGAAAATATTTTTATTGCTCATTTTTTAAATATTACCTCTATAAATATAAATATCTCTATAAATACCTGAATCTTATCTTCCAATTACTTGATTTTTCCAGGCCCCAAATTCTCACCAGTCCGTCTCCTTCAAAATCCATTCCAATCCCACAGCCTTTCCGACCAGCAGATGAAGATCATCGGAACCAGTTTGGACAGCGAGACCGGTCCTCGTCAGCTCCGAACGTGCACATCAACACAATCGAGCCTGTCAATATCGACGTGAGTATCTGCGCTCCTCAAGCTCTAACATTCCCGGCTGTTGTTTAAATCTTCCTTCTACAGAAAAACTAGAGAGTAGAAATACTGTCTTTTACTTTTCACAGTTTTTGTAAGCAACAGGGTTTTCTTGAATGTCTTCACAGAATCTTTTTCATTTTCCCTGGCCTTTAAATATTTGTGTGTGTGTGTGTGGGTGGGGTTTTTTTGTGTGTGTGGGTGGGGTATTTTGTGTGTGGGTGGGGCTTTTTTCTTTTTTTTTGGTTTTTTTGTTTGTTTTTTGGGGTCACACCCGGCGATGCACAGGGGTTACTCCTGGCTCATGCACTCAGGAATTACTCCTGGCGGTGCTCGGGGGACTATATGGGATGCTGGGAATCGAACCCGGGTCAGCCGCATGCAAGGCAAACGCCCTACCCGCTGTGCTATTGCTCCAGGCCCCTTTTTTTTTTTGCTTTTTGGGTCACACCCGGTGATGCACAGGGGTTACTCCTTGCTCTACACTCAGGAATTACTCCTGGCGGTGCTCAGCGGACCATATGGGATGCTGGGAATCAAACCTGGGTCAGCTGCATGCAAGGAAAACGCCCTACCCGCTGTGCTATTGCTCCAGCCCCTGGCCTTTAAATATTTTTGTAAAATTATTGAGTTATTCTGATTTTTTTTTCTCATAGTATCTCTACAAAAACCTTTGTTAATTTTAGGGTAAGGAAAAATGAAAATGTAGTTGCAGATTTCTATTTAAATCAACTTGAAAATATTGATTTCTAAAAATACATTGAATTAGCCTTAAAGCTACCTTTTTTTCCTTTTTTTTATTTGCTTGAATATGCAGTTCTGTTTTTTCTTTATGGCAGACCGTCAAATTTCAGCATGTTCTTTATAAGCCATTTGCTGTTAAGTTTTAATCATTCATTGTTTAAAATGCGTCTTCTCTGGTCTCATCAACATAGTGTCTTTATCTCTTGAGCCATTTCCGCCCCTTCTGATGGGTCTCTCTTGGCCCCTCTCCGGTATATTTTCTGTGCTGCAATTCATGCTAGTGTCATTTCTTTAATTAGACTAACTAACACAGCAACATCACTCTAGATGTCTCAGCATCTATCTTGGAACTAAACACATAAAAAGTTACCAGGAAATTAAAGGACTTTAGAAGGTAACATAATTTAGATCAGGGTTTAACAAACTATTCCTTAAAGAGCCAGGTAGTAAATATATTAGACCTCTAATGACAAGATTTATTAGTATTGTTCTTATTTTCTTGGCTTTTGAGTCCCATCAGGCGATGCCCAGGGACTACTCCTGGCTCACCACTCAGGAGTTTTTCCTCAAAGTGCTCAAGGGAACCTGATATGCTGAGGATCCCACCCGGGACTGACTCCTGCATGTAGAGTGTGGATTCTCGCCCCATGAGCCTTCTCCCTGGCACTAATGACAGTGTTAAACTCTGTCATTGTCATAGATAACACATTACTGACAAATGGTTGTGGCTGTATTCCCATAAAACCTAATGCATAAAATGTGTTTTGCCTTTCCCGATACAGACAAGGAGAACGGGAAGAATAGGTTACTCCTAAAGGACAAGATTGTGTAAGGAAGTCATTGTCCATTATAGATGAGAATAAAAGGCCATTGCCGTCTGCATGGTGACACCTCAGCAATCCTGACCTTGGATTTAGGTGTCATTTCTACCAGGATTTGAATGTTGAAGAGTAGGCATACTTATCCTTATAATGTAATAAGCAGCAAAACTTAGTAAACTAACCAAGTTTACTTGTCTTGGAAAGTAGTTATTTTTAAAGGGAAGTCAGAACCTCAAAGCCAAGGACGACGCTCAAGTGCTAATCCCAAATTCAGTGCCTGGCACTACATGGCCCCTTGAGCTGCTAGTACCGGCCACATTCTGACCATAATCAGAAAGCAAAAAATTGTTTTCCGTATGAACCGGGTACTGGAGTTGGTGGGTAGATGTACGTATTTGTGCAAGAGTTTGTTCTCATTCATTACACATGCAGCTCCTCTATTCTCAGAGGTAAAAGGTTCACGAGGGAAATGAAGATAGTCTTAATGGAAAATATTTGGTAATGAACAAACAGATTGTTTTCATGTTAGACCCCACTCAAATGTCCTCCGTTTTATACCAACTTGCAATAAGCCAAGATCCAGAGATAGTACAGTTGGATAAAGTGCCTGCCTTGTGTGCAGCTGTCCTGGGTTCAGTCCCCAACACCACATACGTTCCCCTGAGCCCCTCCAGGAGTGATCCTCGAGCACAGAGGAATAAGCCTTGAGCACTGCTGATTGGTCCCCAAACCAACCCCAACCTCCCCCCAAGGAATGCAACATTTCAATGAAAACAGTGCAAATTGATTGCAAAGTTCCCCCCCCCAAAAAAAAAGATGGACCAAAGCATAATACAGAAATTAAGAAGTTTGCCTTGCATGCAACTTACTCCCAATTTAATTCCCAGAGACATGTATGAGCAGAGCTAGGTATAGTCCTCAATACTGCTGGATGTGGTCCAGATTCCCATCCAACCCCCCAAAACAGAGAGATTGTAAGAGTTTAATGAAGATAGTGAACAATGAATAACTGGGAGAACTACTTAAATAATATGAAACATTGAAATATAAGGATACATTAGATTTAAATTCCTCCTATTAGCAATAGGAGAAGACCCACCAGGATGAGAATATTATGGGCTCTTCAGCTTAAAATGATTGAATACAAATGGATTGTTAGAAACTCTTGAGAAAGTTGGAGCCCTCTAAAGTTTTTGTTAAAATTATAAACTATTGTGCTGTAAAAGATAAAATTAAAAGTTTTTAGTTTGAATTATGACAAACTGCACTGTAGCACTGTCACCCCGATTTTCATCGATTTGCTCAATGAAACCAGTAACATCTCCATTATGAGACTTGTTACTGTTTTTGGCTTACCGAATACGCCACGGGTAGCTTGCCAGGCTCTGCCGTGCAGGTGGATACTCTCGGTAGCTTGCCTGGCTCTCCGAGACGGACGGAGGAATAGAAACCGGGTCAGCCTCATGCAAGGCAAACGCCCTACCCACTGTGCTATCACTCCAGTCCAAACTTGATCCTTTGTTTATGACAGACTTGATCCTTTGTTTATTCAGAAAGCTATCATGTTATTAAAATAACAGCTTAAACTTTGTTGAATATAAAAGGAAATAATAAACTGTTAAATTTCTTTGTGTTTTGCTGTGGGACCCTTCCCGGTGTGGGGCTGTGGTCTCATTGCACCCGAGACTCCTGCATGCCAAGTACGCACTGGAGCCCTTTGAGTTTTCTCATTAGACCTAAATTTCATTTTTCAAGATAAATTCTCAAATCAGACTTTCTTCCTGCTTTGTTTTTTTTCTGTGAAACTTTTTCTGTAAGGGGTTCATTTTAGTGGTATTTTCCAAATATCAGTTTTCCCCAACTAAAAAAAGTCCTCTAGCTAGCTAGACCTGAGTATCAAGAAAGAGATTAGTAGAGGAAGAAAATTCAGGAATAAGAGATTGTGGAATAGGAAACAAAAGCATATTTCTGCATTAAATTTATTCTTGGTGTGTCCAAAACTGTAATTTTCATCCTTTTAGAATATATCCCTTTATCAGTGTTTCTTTAATCTCTTGAACTTATTGTCATCTTTATATCTTAATCCTCCCAACCTCTCCTGTTACCAAATAGCCATTGGTGGTTACTTACCACCATCTTTTTGCTTTGATGTGTATCAAGTTTGTTCTTGTCACCACCATTATTTGAGTCGCTGCTTTTTCACTTGAACTTAATAGTCTCCTATGTGTATTTCCCATCACTGTTTTCCTGCTATCATTTCCATTCTTTGTACTGCCAGTACAATCATTTTTCGCACCTCATCCCATGTCCCCTTGTTCTGAAATTTTTGATGACTTACCCAATGACACTAAGACCCATTAACACTTTCATCTAATTTTTATCATTTATTTCATTTTATTTCAGTCATTTATTATTCGAGTAAACAAGATTTTAATATTGATTTCTGGGAAAGGCACCATGACAGGCATTTGGGAATTATGGATGAATTAATAGATGATGTTTCCTTCAGATATAGCACAGCCTAATCAGCCATATAAACACTCACAAAAATGCATAGTAAAGAGCTGGAGAGATAGTACAGTGGGGAAGGCACTTACTTACCTTGCTCGTGACTGACCTGGGTTTAATCCCGAACACCACTAGGTGTGGCCCAAAACCAAAACATATATGTATCTAGTCATCATTTTATGGGGTGACAAAACTCTACCTGATAGAATCTAGGAATACTTAATAGAGAAGGGGCAACATTTCACCCATATTAATAAAAGATGAAAGAGTAGGAGTTCATTAAGTTTATCAGGTTCTGGGTTGAGGAATGAAGGGCGTCGGCTGAGAAAATGACGAGCGCACTGACCCTGGGACGTGGTGCATAGTTGGGGTACAGTGTGGGCATTCAGGAGGTCGTGAGCGGCTCTCCTGATGGTATTGTGTAGTACTTGAAGCCCTCTACAGGAGACGGGAGTGTGGAGTCCAGAAATGGAGTAGGACAGAAAGTCATGGATTCTCTAGTTCTGAAAAATCTTTTTAATTAAAGATTAGGTTGTCGGGGCTGGAGCAATAGTACAACGGGTAGGGCATTTTTGCCTTGCACGCACTGACTCGGGTTCGATTCACAGCATCCCATATGGTCCTCTGAGCACTGCCAGGCGTGATTCCCGAGTGCAGAGCCAGGAGTAACCCCTGTGTATTGCCAGGTGTGACCCAAAAAGAAAAAAAAAATTAGGTTGTCGAGGCAGGACTGGTGAAAATGGCTGCTCTTGAGGCGCACTTGCTGTGCACCAGGTACTGTACGCAGTACCTCAAATAAACTTCCTATTTCCATCCTTATAAACACCCATGGGGTAAATACTAATGTTATTTTGAGTTTGCTGTTAGGGAAATTTTAGGAAAATGGGAAACTCATAGAGTTGGTAAAGTATTGACCAGGGCATAAAACCTACTTGGCGCTCTCTCTCTCTCTCTCTCTCTCTCTCTCTCTCTCTCTCTCTCTCTCTCTCTCTCTCTCTCTCTCTCTCTCTCTCTCTCTCTCTTCCTCCCTCCCTCTCTCTCTCTCTCCCTCTCTCTCTCCCCTCTCTCTTTCTCTCTCTCATTTCGTTTTTTGCCTTTCAGGTCACACCCAACGATGCTCAGGGGTTACTCCTGCTCTGCACTCAGGAATTACTCCTGGTGGTGCTCGGGGGAGCATATGGGATAACTCGTTGGCTGCAAGGCAAACACCCTCCCCGCTGCACTATCGCTTTGGCCCCCTAGATAGCCTTTCTTATGCTCTGCCCTACTGCCCGCAGTAGAGGCATCGAGAGGGAAGGCTGGAGAAGTAGAGAAGACCTAGGCGTCTTCACTGGAGGGATAGTGTTTATTCCCTGGTTTAGGACTGGAGAGATAGTATAGGGGTAAGACTCTTACTTGCCTCGCATGTGGCAGACCGTGGTTCTGTCCCCGAAACCTCATAAGGTCCCCTGAGCAGGAGTGACCCTTGAGCATAGAGCCAGAACTAAGCCCTGAGCAAGGCTTAGTGTGACCCAACCTCTCATCCCCCCACCCAATAGGAAATACCAAAGGAAGTAGAGAGGACTTTTAGAAATAAATTGTGGTAACTTTCACGGACTAGAAATATAACTCACTGGGCTGGAGCACATGCTTTGTATGACGGGGCCTCAGGTTTGACCCCCAGCACTGCATGGCCCCCTACCCACTGCCAGGAGCACTGAGCTCTGAGCCAGAATAACCCCTAACCGCTGCTGGCTTTGCTCCCTTCCCACTGCCCCCAGTTTTTGAAGGGACTAGAAAGATAGGACAAGGGTTATGGTGCTTGACTTGCATCCTGATTCAGATCCTTGGGACCACACATAGTCCCCTGAGCACGGCCACATGTCACTCCAGAGCATGGCCAGGTGTGGCCTAAAATAAAAATCAGAACATAATGATTATCATTTTTATTTTGAAATAAATGACTTTAAGATGTCTGTGGATACTCCCCTGTTTTTTCACTGTTGGAAAGCTAGGAGCAATTGAATACAAGTCACAGTATATGTAAATTTTAAAGCAGGTAGAAACCCCCCACCCCATGAACATTTCTCTTAGGATTCCCTTTTCTAAAGCCCGCTTCAGAGACATGAGAGAAAGTAGTGTGGCAGAAGCCAAAGGGACAAAATGGGTTTCGAGAGGCTGAAGGTTGTCATTTGTCCTAAAAACACACAGCTGAAGTGAGACTGGCAATCACTGTTGGCCTGCGCATTCACTGAAAGTGTTTCTTAAAGGTCAGTGGAGAGGAACAAGGCAGGCTGGGATGTGGGAGTCCGTTTTGAGCTCTGAGAGATGACGAGGGGCTGGGTGGAATTCAGTGGGGAGCACCCTCATTCTGTGGGTGAGGCCTGGCGCCACCAGAGAGAGATGAAAGAGGAATGGCCAGGGGGGTCACTGACTGAAGCAGGCCAAGGAGCTCGGTCTTTCGCATGAGACCTCAAGCATGCTTTTCACTTGGAGGAGCGAAGCCGGTGGGGAGGTTGAAATCATGAGGAGTGATTGATGTCATGGAGGGTCCACCGAGACCCGGAGGAATTGAAGGTGGACATACCTCCCTCTGCGGCTCTTTGCAGGCTGCATGACCTTGAGCAAACAGTTTCATGTCTGTCTCTTATAGTGGCTTGAAAATGCTTGTTTTACGTGGCCCATGATAGGAGTTCAGAAAATAGAATATCACCCTGTGAATTATCACAGAGTTAGGACACAAGGTTCTCTAGACAGGTTTTCTCTCTCATGCGAAAGGGGAGGGGGAGGACTCAGAGCCGAGGATATGGCTCAGAGTGCTTGAGTAGAGCCCTGGGTTCGAGTCCTGGCTTCACATGGTCCACTGAGCTGGGAGTAGCCCCCAAGGACCACCTGGCATGGCCCACATCCCACCCTTCCCCAAAAAAAGAAAAATAGGAAGCTTGGAGAAGGTTTGAAATGGCCAGTCTTAGACCCCTCCATGACCCTGTTGGACCAGAGCAAGGGGGCCGGAGGGGCTCACGAGGCTGGAGCAGGCACTGCGCGGCTGCCGGCAGAGGGCAGGCCCCGCCACCGGGCCACGTGGTTCCTGAGCACTGCCAGCTGTGGCCCCCAAGCCAACAAACAGTGCATCTGAGGTTTCAAAATGAAGGGTAATGCTGGGTGTCCGGGGAGGTACTCCGATACTGAAGCACGCGCCTGGCATTCGCAGGAGCCTGGGTTTGGCCCCTGGCACTGCTCAGTGTGGCCCAGGTGCCCCCAGCACCACTGGGGAGATAGTCGGTAAAGGTGGTGGCTGTAAGCATAGAGACATGGAGTCGGGGAGGTGGCATTTCTGCATTGATTTGTTTGAGGGGCTGTTGGGCTACACCAAACACAGCAGCTATTTAAGGCTTAGGGGTCAGTGCCGGGGATGGAACCAGGCTCAGCCGCATGCAAGGCCAGTGTCTTATCCCCCGTCCTGTCTCCCCAGCCCTGTCTTGTGTTCCTGTCTAGTGAGCCTCTTGCTTTTCTTAACGAAGCTCCTATTTATGCCCCAGCCCCAGCTCACCAGCCATCTCTTCAGTCCTGCAGGCTTTTGCCCTTTGAATTTATGTAGCACTAAGAAATCTGTCATCCTTATCATTTCTTTGACATTTGCCTGAGCAATTTTGACATCTTTTCTTGTTTTCTGTTGGTGTTTTTTGTTTGTTTTTGGTTTTGGGTGGTACTTGGCACTTACTCCCCATAAAATGTTTGTAGTTTGCTCTGTGCAGTGCTCGGGGGAGCACGGTGGTCCTGCCTGGCATGAAACCTGGGCTCCTCATGCACACTTGTGCTCCAGTCCTTGAGCTACCTCCCAGTCTTTTTATTATTTTCTAAGCTGCTGTTCTTTTGTTGTTATGTGTGTGTGTCTCACCTCCTCTTAGATTATAGGATCTGAAGAACTCAGAAGGTTACTTAAACTACCAGGATTTTATATTTATTGGTAGCCACCTAATACACCTAACACGTAGTATCTTGTTTGCAGCAGCCATATGCGTATTGATTATTCTGCAGAAAATGTTGGAGGCTTTATGTAATGTATCAGGCATGATATAAATACAGCTGTGAAGAATTGACTGTTTTCGTTTTAGCCTCTAGCTTAAAAATTACCTAATTATCAGGAGCCTAGTTCGAGACACCTAGGACTGTTCAGTCTTTATTACAGTTGCGCTGAGTAAAGTGATGATAAAGTTCTGCCTTTAGAGGTCTATAATGCGCAGTCAGCAGTAGACTCTTCCCCACTCACAGCTTTGGAGTGAAAAACTATATGGATTTCTTTCCTTTTAAAATTTTTTTTCTTTTTCTTTGGTCTTTTGAGCAGCACCTAGCAGTGTTCAGGACCTACTCCTGATGTCCAGGTTCACTCTTGGTGGCACTCAGGACATACGCCGTGTTGGGCTCAAACCCGGCTCACTGTAAGCACCTTATCAGCTGTACTGCTCAGCAGCGCAAAGCTGTATTTTAGTAACAGAAAAAACCCTCGTTTGGTTGGGCTTTTTCCCCTACTGGTGTGTCCTGGCGCATTCATATTTTTGTGATTGTAATCAGTGTGCATATAATTGTATTCTTTTATTATATTGTAGACATTTTATAATTCAAAGCTCATAATTGTTTTAGTTTAGCACAATGCTTACTAAATCACTATCTTAATTTCTTTAAGCAATATGTCCATATGTCTATAATAGGGAAATTATTTCTGATTTTTTTTTACTGTGGTGGTAATGCTACACTAAACATCTTTGTGCATGTTATTATTTCTCTGAATTACTTCCTTAGGGAAAATCCCCAGAATTGGAATTACAGGATCAAAGGGTATGAACATTTTATGGCTCTTAATATGTGCCAATGGTGGAGGTTTTTGTTCTTGGTTTTGTTTTGCTTTTTTTTTTTTTTTTTTAAGAATTGATACAGCATAGGTTTGAATTACCTGAATTGGATTGCAGCATTTGATCAGGACTAATAATCTTTTCCATATAGGGTTAGGTTGGCAAGTGCTTCTGAATTTTTATTTTATCATGTTCACTCATTAATTCCATACTCTCTTGTGCAGTAATTGTAAGACAGGTATTATTTTGAATTTACTTTTATTTTTATTAATGCTTAATGGAAATTTGTGTTAACTACTTTCATACCCTGTGCTTTGAATAAATATGCATTACTATTTATTTGTAGGACTTGATTAGAGACCAAGGGTTTCGTAGTGATGGAGGTAAGTAGTGATTTTAATTTAAAAAAACAAACAGGGGAAAATGCAATTGCTTTGCTGCTTCTTTCCTTTATATTTGCTTCTTTCGTGAAACACAGACACAGAGAAAAATGTCTAGAGAAGACTCAATTTTTTGTGTTCTTTACTACTTAACATCGATGTCTAATAGAGCTTTAATTTATTACATGAGTAGAGAGAAAGGGAATCTTCAGTGTTTAATCTACAATTTTCAAGTGTTATCCTGGTAGGATCCTTAATTATTTTACCCACTTTATTAATTCCAAACCATCTCCAAAGCTGAAGACACTAAACTACTTCTGGGAGTTTCAGTGATAATTAAAGATTCAGCTTGGAGCCAGTTAAAACTTGAAGTTTCTAAGTAATTCTTTGAGAGAGAAGCCCTCGAATCGTCTGTCGCAACTCTTCAGCTTGACAGACCTTGTCCGCCACTTCCCTTCAGCCTAATAGGAGGGTTTTCATGTACCTTTAATCAAATGGCCACCCAGAGTTTTCATCTGATGCTCTAGTGACCAATAAAATTGGGCTGATAAGAAAACGCTGGTTAAGAAACCACTTCTTAGATTAGAATTTGCCCTGTATGTATTTTCTGAGAGAGGGCACTTGGAAAGTACCTTGAAGTTTATCTTCCAGGTAGCCCTCCATGCGTTCCTTTTCCTCAGCCTAGTAAGAAGACCCGTAGTATCCGCGTGCCTTCGTTAGAGCAGGTCTCCAGCTGCAGAATACCTAAGTCCCACTCGAAGATTTATTTTTAATAAACACTAGAAATCACTTTTATTCTGTCTCTAAATACATATGGAGCTATGAGAGTAATGAGAACCCTGCATGATGTACTGTGGCCAGAGTATTTACTAGAGCACATAGTGTCTAAAGATTTCTTTTTTCTGTTTGTTATTCCATGAGCCTACCATTACTGTTGCTGCCAGTTTGACTTGCATATGTCGTAAGAGCTGTGGCTTTGGATAATTCTGCCCAATGCATCCAGCATTTAAATGTTGCCATCATGTTAGCATGACAGAGTTAATTTAGTTGTAAAAGCTGCCTGCTTAGTACTGAAATCAAGTGGCATTTCATGTCCTTTTTATGAGTCACTTAAAGAACTTAACTGGGATTTTGTGAAAACTGAGCATATTTTTAAAACATCCAGAGCTGTTTTATGAAGCTTAATGAGGCTTCGACTCATCTTATTTATTCCCATGACTTCTTTCATTTCTTCTGTGTGTCTGTCTCCTGTGTCTGCCTGCCCCTCTCTTTCTCTTCTAACAGCCCCTTTGAACCAGCTGATGCGCTGTCTTCGGAAATACCAATCCCGGACTCCCAGCCCCCTCCTCCATTCTGTCCCCAGTGAAATAGTGTTTGATTTTGAGCCTGGCCCAGTGTTCAGAGGTAGTTGGGCTCTTCTTTCTTGTTTTCACCCCAACCAAACTCAGTCCAAACTCCCAGCAGAGCCTGTGCCTCACCCTCACAGCGTGCGTGTGAGTGTGAGAGAGCCCCTTCTCCGTGTCTGCTTGGCCTGGCTGACCGCTCTGCCTGCGCCTCTCTCAAGCTCTGTACGCTGTCTGTCCTGAAGTCTGAAAGCAAGAACATTCTGGGCTGACACTGTCATTGGGGCTTGGAGACTTCCAAAAATCAGTGGGTGGAAGTAATGGGGGGTGGGGGAGGGAGAGACGGGGATTTCATCCCTCTGAATCCCTTTTATTTCGTTCATTTTGGTGATAATCTTGAGGACTGTTTCTAGATTTTTTACTATTACTATTACTAGACTATTACTAAATTATTTTGCTTTTAAAAATATAAATATATGTGTAAAAGAAAATGGAAATCCCTATTAATGAGATTTTACTAGACTTTGGCCTTTTCTATGATGTCAGCAGTGTTGTATTCTTAATGTACGATGTGTCTAATTTGTATTAAAAGTAGGGAGCTTTAAGGGGCCAGAGCCTTAGTACAGTGGGTACCTTGTATGTTGTATGCAGCTGACCCAGTTTTGATCCCTGGCATCCCATATGGTCCCCCAGGCACCGCCAGGAGTAATTCCTGAGTGCAGAGCCAGGAGTAACCTCTGAGCATTTCAGGTGTGGCCCAAATACAAACGTAAAGGTAGGGAGCTTTTTAAAAAGATGTATGTTTTACGTATTTTGGCATATTCAAGAGGAGTTGAGTTTTATGCTTTCACTCCTGCCCTAACACAATAAAAAGATTAGCTGTATAATTTCATTCTCCCACTTCATCTTCCGTAGTTTTATTAGTGATTGAATTATTGGTGATTCGATTAAATTCTTTATTTTTGGTGTTTTTTTTGTTTGTTTGTTTGGGGGCCACACCCAGCAGTGCTCAGGTATGACCATGTGTGGGCCGAGTGATCAAAACAGGATTGGTCATTTGCAAGGCAAGTGTCTTACCTGCTGTACTATCCCTCTGGCCCAGATTTTTTTTATTTTTAAGTAAAAATGGAGGCAGGCATCTTAACAAATATTTTGAAAGAATTCTGTTTACTGGCTCTTGTTAGTTAATTGTTGTCCCTTGCTCTAAACAGTGATAGCGATAGTTCAGATTTTGGCTCTCTCAGCACACTTGTTTCTCAGGAACTCCCCAGAATGGGCCAGGAGTCACACAGTACCCGCTGGTGTAGTCAGAGGAATGCCATGTGGTACTGAGCAAATCAGAGCCACAGAACTTCACCAAACAGTCAGAGCTTTATGAGATTGAATTATCGGGAAAGATAGAGCACAGGTTGTACTCTACACTAGATACCATTTTCTTCTGGAAAATTGCCCATGGAATGATAAAAATTTCAGTTGATAGCATATGACATAGTACTGATTGATAGATTTTTTTTTTGGGGGGGGGGAGTCGATGTTCAGGAGTTATTCCTGGCTCTGTGCACTCAGGAATTAATTCCTGGCTGTGCTCTATGTACCGTATGCGATGCGGGGGATTGAACTTGGCTCGGCCACGTGCAAAGCAAACGCCCTACCTGCTGTACTATCGCTCTGGCCCCAGTACTGATAAATTTTTTGCATCGATTTAACATTTATGTATTGTCATTGGTATCGTGTCCTTTGAAAAATGGTGACTTTTCTCCACCCCCTCCCCGAAAATAGTATTTTTAAATCCTTGAAGTCTTTTGTTAACATATATGCAAATATCCCTTGGCACTGCAGCCCTAGTGGCCTATACTCAGTCCCACTAGGACTCGTTGCATTGAGTCCTTCTGAACCTGCCCTGCTTTAATTCAGGATTTTTGCCCTTAGGTCAGCATTTGGGAAGGTACTCGTCAGAAAGGTGTAGAGCCTTGCCGAGCAAAAGTACTTCCAGAGAGTAGGCTCAGCTGGGCTCACTCAGCTGGTAGAATACTTGCATTTGTAGTTACTTTAGACTTCCTAGAACTTACTTTCTGAAAATAGAGTTTTCGGAAATTCTTGGAAAGCCTGCTGGGCTTCGTTTTTATTAATTTTATTATGCAAATAAAAAAACATCATTGTTTAGTAGCATAAACTTCCAGGAGCCATTGAAACTGACAGATGTCTCAGTTTTGAATTATGATATGTAGGATTTTTATTCCTTTATTAACGTGAAAGGGCCAGATATTTTCCACATTAAGGCCATTATAGTATGTTTCAATTTGGGAGTTTCCATCTTTTTAATACTGTTTGGCTGTTGAAGAAAAAGAATTATAAGCTAATTTATTAATTGGCTAAAAGTCCTTTTAAAAATTGTGGTTCTAATAAGCAAAAGAGGCCCCTTTTTTACCTGTCCTGTTCAAAAGATGATCTATTTGAACATTTGCTACATTACTTAAATGAGTGTAACTCTCTTCCCACTATCAGCCCCCAGTAAATTGCTCTGCCCCATCCTCCCTTAACGGATGCATTTTTTTCTCTCAACGACAGGATCAACGACAGGATTGTCAGCCACCCCCCCTGCCTCATTACCTGGCTCACTTACTAATGTGAAAGCTTTACAGAAATCTCCAGGACCTCAGCGGGAAAGGAAATCGTCCTCCTCCTCAGAAGACAGGAATCGAATGGTAAGAGAACATGAAACCTCTCTTTGGACCTACATGTTCTTCTCTTTTAAAAAATCACAACCAAATGCAATGCCCTCTTTTGCATATAACTTCCTTGATGTGAGAATTGTGTGCGTGTACATGACATGCAATTTTCATATCAAGTAAGTTTAAGAATTAAACTTTTTTTTTTGCTTAAAATACATTCTCACTACACTGATTTTTGTTCTCAACTCAAATACAGTTAACTAACAGTAGTTTGAGAATAATAATAGTAAGTTAATTTTTTAAGAAGCATGATATGCATAGATGTTCTAGAGGGCTAGAATTCAAATAATTAACAAATTGCATTCTTTTCTATATGAAAATTACTCTGCTACAAAATGAGTCTATGCTAAAAACTAAAATTTTGGCAACAACATATGTTGGACAGTTGAATTACCAAAATGGTTATGTAGATTTTTTTTCTTATTCTGCATCAGATAAGATATTTAAAAAAACTTTATCCCTAAAGTAGAATAAACAGTTGATAAATTATCAGCAGTCATCATATATAATATGTTAATTTAAATTTTTGGCCTTTGAAGTAAAAAAATAATCACATTTAGTATTTGTCCTGCCCCCTACTAATTCTTCAGATAATAAAAGGGTGTTCTAGTTACATATAATCTTTTTCTACCAAATAGATTATGTTTTACTAAGTTGTTTCTATCCTGATAATGACTTTGTTCTTAATTTAAGTTGTTTAGTATAGCAGTCATATTTCTTTATTCTTGGAGAGTATCTTACTCTCTCCCTAAGTGAAGAGAATATATCCCTTTAAAGCATAGGAAAATAGGCCAGAGTTAGTACAGTGGGTAGGACGTTTGCCTGGCACACAGCTGACCCGGGTTTGATCCCCAGCATCCCATACGGTCCCCCGAGCACTGCCAGGAGTGATTCCTGAGTACAGAGCCAGAAGTAAGCCCTGTGTATGACCCAAAAAGAAAAGCCAAAACTCAAAATAAAAAAGCATAGGAGAATAATGTTGCTTATAGGCTTTCCTCTTTTGTTTGCTTTCTTGACTCTTGCCCTGTTTTTGTTTTCTCAGAAAACACTTGGAAGGAGGGATTCAAGTGATGATTGGGAGATTCCTGATGGGCAGATCACTGTGGGACAGAGAATTGGATCAGGATCATTTGGGACAGTCTACAAGGGAAAGTGGCATGGTATGTATGTAATATGATGACCTTCTGCCAAGTTCTATTGGGGTATGTTTAAGTTGTGTTTAAAATAGCAAAGAGCACAGCCAGATGTGGCCCAAAATGCAAAAACTAAAATATCGGAGGAATTCTTCACTGTTTGTGTTAGTAAGGCTGTGGCAGTGGCCAGGGTGCCCCCAGTGACTCTCAGTGTTTGAAGGCCAGGACCTGAGGATGCTGCTCAGGCCTGGCAAGCTGGGAGCCACTCAGGACACTCAGCGGTGCACAGGTACCTCCAGGGCCGCGCCAGCAATGCTCAGAGAGTACATGTTGCCTGGGAATTGAACCAGGGTCGGCTGTGTAAGACATGATCCTTAACCCTGTGCCATCTCTCCAGGCCCTTACTAAACTATTTTGATCAGATGCAAAAATCATCCAAATGTTTCTATTAAAATTATGGGTTATGTTTATATTGTAATAATACTTTTTAGTAGTAATATTTCTAAAAAAGATAGGAGTCTATGGGGCTGGAGTAATAGCACAGTGGGTAGGGCGTTTGCCTTGCACGCGGCCGACCCGGGTTCAATTCCCAGCATCCCATATGGTCCCCTGAGCACCGCCAGGGGTGATTCCTGAGTGCAGAGCCAGGAGTAACCCCTGTGCATTGCCTGGTATGACCCAAAAAGAAAAAAAAAAAAAAAGATAGGAGTCTCCAAATCTCTGTTCTAAAATGTTTTATTTGTTCTGGAAGTTTTTTCTTCCAAAAATTTTATCTGTCCTGTGCTCGCTTCGGCAGCACATATACTAAAATTGGAACGATACAGAGAAGATTAGCATGGCCCCTGCGCAAGGATGATACGCAAAAATTTTATCTGTCCTATAAATCATCACTGTCATCCCATTGCTCATCGATTTGCTCAAGCGGGCACCAGTAATGTCTCCATTGTGAGACTTGTTACTGTTTTTGGCATATTGAATAAACCATAAGTGAGTATTAAAAATGTACTCACCCAAGGAAAAATGGCCAACAGGAAATAAAATGTCAGCCTCACTAATTACTAGAAATTTAGAAATTCAGGGACTAGAGAAATAGCACAAAGGGCTGAGCACTTCTTTGAATATAGGAGCCCCAGGTTCAGTTCCCAGCATCTCATGGTCTCCCAAGCACAGAGCCAGGCATCACCCCCAATATGACTCAAAAACTAACCAACAAAATGATCACACAATCATGTGATGCCGGAATCAAATCTTCAAACCTGATTCAGCCACTTGCCAGGCAAATACACTACCCACTGTGTTTTCTCTCACTCTCTCTCTCTTCCCCCACCCCATCGGTTTTATTTATTTATTTTTAATTATTAATTATTTTTATTTTGCTGTTAGGGTCACATCCAACAAAGCTCAGGGCTTACTCCTAGCTTTTCACTCAGGGGTCACTCCTGGCGGGCTCAGGGGACTGTGTCTGGTGCTGGGGATCAAACCCTAGGTCTGCTGTGTGCAAGGCAAGCACCTTACCCACTGTACTAAAATTCCAGCCCTCGGGTTTTATTTTTAATGTTAACTAGCCTGATAAAGAAGTTTTGCTGTTTTGAACCTATTGACTAGTCTTTTTTTTTTTTGCTTTTTGGGTCACACCTGGCGGTGCACAGGGGTTACTCCTGGCTCTGCACTCAGGAATCACTCCCTGGCGGTGCTCAGGGGACCATATGGGATGCTGGGAATCGAACCCGGGTCGGCCGCGTGCAAGGCAAACGCCCTACCCTCTGTGCTATCGCTCCAGCCCCATCACTAGTCTTAACATAATGCTAAAAACGGCATCCCGTTTAATATCGTTTAAAAAAAAAACAAAAAACAGAAATAGAGCCAATGTGACCCTACACCAAAGTTAATAAACAGCCAGGGAAATACTCTGAGTACTTAACTGATAAACTCAATTTTCAGGAGAAACACATAGTTGGCTGTCTTTGGATTGGTGTTTTGAAGTACTATTTAAGGGAATATTATTGTTAGTTTGCACTTTATCATTAGAAAAGTGCTACAGTTGGGGGAGTTAAAGTGTAATTTATGTGCAAGTCATGGACTTAAGATAGGGACTTAATTACTTGATTGGAAATAATAGCCAAGAATTTTTTATGCTTTAACTCTTTTAAAAATGAAATGACATTTGGCATGACAATCCCTTTTAGGTGACGTGGCAGTGAAGATGTTAAATGTGACGGCACCCACACCTCAGCAGTTACAGGCCTTCAAAAATGAAGTAGGAGTACTCAGGTGAGTGTGCCCGAGTGACCCTTTCCCAGACAGGAAGCGGATCTGCGTGTGTTCCATCTTGAACTGGATTCTTGAATGTGGCCTGCAGTATGGTTTCGCTGAGAGTGAATCGGTGAAAGTACTGTGTTCTTTTTGTTTGGTTGCCCACGTGCAGCAGTGCTCAGGGACTGCTTTTTGGGGTGTTGCTCGGGGTCGCTCCCAGGCCTGTTTGGAGAACCTGGTATGGAACCCACGGCTCCTGCAGAGGATTCACAGCAACCCTCTGACCCGCCTTTCTCTGGCTGCAGAAATGGGGCGTCCTGGTCCCGGGTAATAATGCTTATGTTTCAGGAAATGATCATCTCAAAATTCTAATTTATTAGAAGCACATTTAGAAATTGTACCAAGTCGGGGGCTGGAGCGATAGCACAGCAGGTAGGTCATTTGCCTTGCACGCGGCCAACCCGGGTTCGATTCCCAGCATCCCATATGGTCCCCCGAGCACTGCCAGGAGTAATTCCTGAGTGCAGAGCCAGGAGTAACCCCTGAGCATCACCAGGTGTGACCCAAAAAGCAAAAAAAAATTGTACCAACCCCTGAAACTTGAAGAAATTCAATAAACAGAAATCTGTTCTGGCAAGGACACGCCCTGCAGGGAGAGGCCCCGGAGCTGCAGCTCGGGCAGTTCGACCAGACAGATACTTGGTCTGCCGAGTATTCAGGGAGTAACAGACTTTCTTGCTCTTGACTTGGTTGCTTTTTTTTGATTTTGTGGTGCCTTGGGGTCATTGAACCACATCTCCCAGCCTGAACTGCCTCTGTTTCATTCCAGAGCAGAATAGGAAAACCAGTTGTAGAAGTTACAGGAAATGATTTGGTCTCAACCCCAGGCAAACTTTGTTACTAAAACCACTGAAGGAAAAGGAATGGGAGCATAGGCCACTGTCAGATGAATTTGCCTTAATTGAAGGTGTTTAAGCCTCTCAGGTAATTTTTTTTTAAATAAAGGTATTTCTGAAGTGTGAACCACGTGGGATGTTAGAGCAGACATTTGCTAAAATCTTTTCTGATTCCTCTTTCTTGCTATTTTTAAAAATACCTTCTTCTGACAACATTATCCTGATAAGTCAATTCATTTTGTTTTGTTTTCAAGATTTACTAGAATTTGTTGACATTTCTTTTTTTTTTCTCTCTCTCTCTCTTTGGGTCACACCCGGCGATGCACAGGGGTTACTCCTGGTTCATGCACTCAGGAATTACTCCTGGTGGTGCTTGGGGGACCATATGGGATGCTGGGAATCGAACCCGGGTCAGCTGCGTGCAAGGCAAATGCCCTACGAGCTGTGCCATCACTCCAGCCCCTTGTCGACATTTCTTGTCATGTTTCTTTTCCTAGGAAAACTCGCCATGTGAATATCCTCCTCTTCATGGGCTACTCCACCAAGCCGCAGCTGGCCATCGTCACGCAGTGGTGTGAGGGCTCCAGCTTATATCACCACCTCCACATCATCGAGACCAAATTCGAGATGATCAAGCTCATAGATATCGCCAGGCAGACAGCACAAGGCATGGAGTAAGTTTCCTTCTGTTCCATTCCTAGGGATTGCTTGTGAAGGTCATTAAGTGTTTTCCAAGATTTTAGCCTGTTTTCTTTTTGGTTGTCTTTTTAAATTAAATTACTAACAACATATGGGCACGTCTAGCTCACGGTTAGTGGGTATAATAATAAGAAAATAGAGCAATCTCTCTTTAGTATCAAGTTTTTGATGACTGAATATATAACTGCAGATCATGTTTACCATGCAGTAAAATTACTTAGCAGTAATTGGGGAGTGGGGAGGGACTCAAAAATAGAATCGCAGAAGTCATAAACAACTATTCAATATATAAAACTATTGTTTATTCCCCTTTACACTGTTCTAACTGCTCAGTTTTGTATTGCAAAATGATCAGTTAATAAAGCTAAAATAAAAATCTGCATTCTGATCCTTTTTGAGGATTTCAAGTTGTGTTGTTTATAACCACTGAATCTTGCTGTGTAATTGGAAAAATGAAACATGACTTTAGGGCTAAGCTCAGCCATAGAGCTTCTGCCTTGAACACGTGAGGCCCTGGCTTCGATATCCCTGGCACCACAATAAGAACAGAAACAGACAAAAGGTTAGTTTATAAAATTATTGTAGGCCAAAATAGGAAACTGACTGAGAAGGATAAATTACGCGTGCATGCAAGTCTTAAATGTAAATAGGTAGATCAGTTGTGGGAGCCACTGGCTTTTCGCAGTAACTTCTTCCAGCTCTGTGCTCCGAGATTGTTCCTGGTGGTGCTCAGGGAACTGGGGAATGCCAGAGATCAAGGGCCTCGTCTATGCTCTCAGTTCTGTTGCCTTATCTGTGTCTGGCCCCAGATGATAAATTTGAATACATTTCAAAAGCACTTAGGGCGGGAGAAATGGTACAGCAGGTAAAGTGCTTGCCCTACATGCCATTAACCCCAGTTCGATCCCTGGCACCCCATTTGATCCCCAGCGTTACCAGGTGTGATCTCTGAGTGCAGAGCCAGGAAGAAACCCGGAGCACAGATGGGTGTGGCCTAAAACCAAAACAAAGCAAATTTCAAAAGCACTTGGATGAGGAGTCTAAGAGCTGATCAACCAGGTTAACCCAGCTCAGCTCCCCGTACTTCGCGGTCCCCTAGCTCCGCCAGTTGTGTCCTACAGGTACCCGCACGTGGCCTGGCCCGAGCAGCGTGACATCTTAATCCCCGCTCTGAGTGGGTTGGAGTGGCCCCCAGCCCCTGAGGACTGCTGGGGAGGCCCTCCAAAAATACGAACATTTTTTTTTATTTTAAAAAACGGGGAAAACACTTAGGTGGGGCCAGAGAGAGTATAGCAGGTAAGGCTCTGGCCTCGCATGCAGCCTACCCAGATTCAATCCCCAGCATTCCATGTAGTCCCTCAAGACCCCCAGGACTGATTCCTGATTGCAGAGCCAGGAGTCACCCCTGAGCACCTCTGGGTGCGGCCCAAACACACACACACACACACACACACAAAATTTTTTAAAAAAGCATGTCCTGGGCTGGGCAGGTGCTGGGACTGAATTCAGGTCCCTCCACCTGCACCTTAGCATTGAATTAAAGCTGCAGATTGTATGTGCAGACTCTGGAGATTCTTACTGCATCCGGCACCATCGTTTACAGTGCTGTTAATGACCAGGGCTTCCTGCTTCCTCACAGCCTTCCAGCAGCACATCCATCAGCGTCCCTTCCCTCCCGCACTGTCCCCACGTCCACCCCTCTGTAGTTCTTACTCACACCTCCCGTGATGTTCAGATTGCTCTCACACATCTTTAGTCACGGTTTTTTCATGAAGCAGACGTGTTTTCCTTTTCACCGATACGGAAACTCCGGCTCTGATGACTTCTCCGCGTCACTGTGTAGTCAGCGGCCGCGGGGCCGGGGAGCTGGCCTGGGTTCAGTCTCTGGCCACACACACAACAGAAGAGGTGTTTCATTCAACTTCTCTTTTCCTGATCTAGGCTCTTGTGATCTTTTATTTTACTTTTGGTTTTTGGGGTCACACCTGGTGATGCTCAGGGGTTACTCCTGGCTTTGCACTCAGGAATTACTCCTGGTGGTGCTCAGGGGACCATATGGGATGCTGGGAGTTGAACCCGGGTCGGCCGCATGTGCTACCACTCTACCCGCTACGCCCTACCCGCTGTGCTGTCGCTCCAGCCCTTCTTTTACTTTTGGTCTGGGCTACACCTGACTGCTCAGGGATCCTCCTGGCAATGCCCTGAGGAGCGTATTCATGGCAGGCTGGGGATCAAACCTGGGTCTGCCACTTGCAAAGCAAGCAGCTCCCTACCTGCAGTGCCTCACTGTGCTATCCACAGGGTGAAATTTCAATCATCTGTGTTACATACAATGTACCCAAAGTAGTACCACCTCAGCAGATGGTTTGTCTGCACTGCTGGGGATCAAATCCAGGGCCTCGCACAGTTGAGCCTGTGCTGTACCCACTGAGCCGCAAGCCACTGTTCTAAAATTAGAATACAGGGCAGCTGTGTGTTAACACCCAGACTCTGGCTCATGATCACAGTGCAAATAACAAGACTCAGAGCCAGAATGACGCCTCCCACTGACCTGCCTAAGAGAGGGGCCGGAGAGGGTGGGCAGCGGGTAAGCCACTTGCCTTGTATGTGGCCAACCTGGATTCGATCCCCGACACGACCTATGTTCCCCTGAGCACAGAACCAGAAGTAATCCCCGAGCACCACCGAATGTGGCGCCCAGAACAAACAAAAACGCAGTAAACCTGCTCATATAGTGCCGTACTACCTGACTCTGTAACATTCCTACTTACCCACTGAAAGGAATCTCAAAAAATAAAACACAGCCTTTCACTAAGTTAGACCACATCTGTTTAAATCCGAAAGCTCTTTTATTAGAATCCTATGAAGGGAGAGAACCTTTTATAGGTTAAAACAAGCAAACAGGGGGCTGGAGCGATAGCACAGCGGGTAGGGCGTTTGCCTTGCACGCGGCCGACCCGGGTTCGATCCCCGGCATCCCATATGGTCCCCCAAGCACCACCAGGAGTAATTCCTGAGTGCAGAGCCAGGAGTAACCCCTGAGCATCGCTGGGTGTGACCCGAAAAGCAAAAAAAAAAAGCAAGCAAACAGAATAGCACAGGTGAGAAACAGCCTCCCCTCTGCTCTCCCCAGTCTCCACATTATTTCCGTGGCCAGACACGTTCCCTCCTTGGGGCTTCTGTCCCTGTTACTTTCTGTTTGGAGCACTCAGGCCACAAGTATCGATAGAGCTTCTCCCTTACCTCTCTCTATTCAGAGGTCCCCTTTCAAAATGGGCCTTCTCGGGCTCGAGGGAGAGTTCAGTGGGTAGGGCACTTGGCTTGCGTGCTGCTGCTGACTTCAGTTTGGTCCCAGGTGCCACATTTGGTCCCCCGTGCACCACCAGGAGTGGTCCATGGGAGCCGAGCGAGGAGTAAGCCCTGAACACAGCCAGGTGTGGTCCAGAGCCAGATCAGCCTTGTCTTGATCATCTTGTCTGATTTATTTGTCCCTAGCTACCCTCTCACTCTTTTTACCTTGGTCTTTATTCAGACATTTAACACCCAGTTCCGTGTGACAGTTGTTTCTTGTCAGCCACTCTACTAGAATACAGATGAGAACAGGGTCCTTTATTATTTCCTCATTGTTTTGTCCCTGATGTCTACTAACTAGGTTCTCGTCTATGCTGAGTATGTCGTATGTACCACCTAAGTAAAAATAAATGAAGGATGTCTCGAAACAGCAGATTCTCGATAGGTTTGTCTTCAAGAAGAGAGAGAGGCCAAGGGGCTAGAGCGGGTAGGCCATTTGCCATGCACGCAGCCACCCGGGTTCAGTTCCCAGCCCCATATGGTCCCCTGAGCACCACCAGGAGTAATTCCTGAGTACAGAGCCAGGAGTAACCCCTATGCATCGCTGGGTGTGACAAAAAAAAAAAAACTGGCCAAAGGTGTCAGAATGGGACAGTAATGAAGAATTGTTTTTCCTAGCCCAGGCTAACATTCTAATTCTATCTGCCTTTTAATTTTTTTTTTTTTTAAAGGCAGTTGGGGTGAGAGGGGTAGTACGGGGTTAGGGTACTTCCCTTGCATCCTGCAAACCCCAGGTCAGTCCCCAGCACCACATACCCTGAGCACCACTGTGGGGTCATTCCGAGCACAGAGCCAGGAATTAGAGTACTGCTGGGTATGACCCCAAACACACAGACAGCTGGAAACAACAGCAGTGGCGTTTGGCGGGTACAGCACCAGTCAGGGACATCAGGCCCGAGCACCACCAAGACTCACCCCTTGTCTTTATGTTGCAGAAACAAGCGCAGGTTTCTTTCTGGAGAGGACCAGGAGGCGAAACAGCTCTGTTGAGGGAGTATGAGCAAAAAGCCCGTAACAGCAAAGAAAGGGATTCTGCAGCCCGGAGAGGGGTGTGCAGGCAGCCCCGGCACGGAGGGCGCCAGGAGGGTCACCCGCGTGGACTGAGCTGAGCTGCTTTCATAGGTCTCTTGCCAGCCTAGGGGCTGACCAAGGACTCTGAGCCTTGGGGGTTCCTTTGCTCCCGTCTTCGTCTCCCCGGGATCATCCCGCCCTAAGTGATCTCAGGACAAGGCCTGGTGTTTGTCTGGAGCTGGCAGCGGTCTCCTGGCCTGAACATCTTATTTCAGAGCTTATTGTCTTTCCAAACATTTGCGCTGCTGGGGGAGGCTCCAGCCCAGGTCTGGTGCGTACCAGGCGAGCACTCGGTCCTCAGGCCCCGCCGTGTCTGCTGCTGGGTGGTCGGTTTTATGGCTCTCTAAAATATAGTGCCACAGAGATCATCGCTGTTAACATATTTGCTTCTTTGGGCCATACCCAGCGCTGCTCAGGACTTACTCCTGGCTCTGCAGTCCGGGGACCACATAGGGTCCATGGTTGTCCACGTGCAGGACAAGCACCCTGCCCCCCCCATACTGTTGCCCCGGCCCCTAAAACATCGTGCTCAAAATACACACTTGGCAGGAAGTTGACAGTTGTGAGTCTAGGTAGAGGGACTGAGCGCTTGTCTTACTATGTCAAAATTCTTGCTCCTTTCTCGTTATGAAGAGGCGGTGCAGGACTGGAGGGAGAGCTCAGTGAGCTGGGCTCGTGCTCTGTGTTTCAGGGGGAGGTGACGGGGTGGACAGCATGCCTATTCCTGTCACTCTTCAAGGGACTTCGTGCAATGCCGGGAATCACACCACAGTCTGCCGAATGTCAAGAAAGCACTAACCACTGAGCTCTCTCCAACCCTGAGCACAAGTTATACACTGGTGCTTGAGTTTGGTCCTCAACACTTCGATCCCGGTGGGTGATGTCCTCTATGCCCACCTGGATGCTACACTCAGCAGGCTCCAGTCTGAACCAGGACCCAGAGGTCTCCTCCCACCCCACCCCTCCCCACCCCCCATCTTTACTCTTTCCCCGCCCCCTCCCCCCCCAGGGGTTCAAAGGAGGGTCTTTTGCATGCAAGGGTCCTGTACTGTGTCTTACTTCCTGTACTGTCTCTGCCCTACAGGAGGGTCCTTTTGGAGCCCTCTGCTCTCCCACGCCATCACGACACAGCTCTTCCTTAGAGTAAAAATTCCCAGAGGAGTCATTGGCTGTCTCTCTCCGCCCCTCCACCATGGCCCCGCCATTCTAATCAGACTTGCACAGAATCCTCAGCAGCCTGAATGTGGGCCCACCCCAGTGGTTAAATTCTTAGTCCTCCCTCTGACCGCCAGAAACAAGCATACCCCAGTCCCTGAATCCCGTCCCTAGGCCCCTGCTATTTAAAAATGGCTCTCCAGGGGCTGGAGCGATAGCACAGCAGGGAGGGCGTTTGCCTTGCACGCGGCTGACCCAGGTTTGGTTCCCAGCATCCCATATAGTCCCCTGAGCACCGCCAGGGGAAATTCCTGAGTGCAGAGCCAGTAGTGACCCCTGTGCATCGCAGGTGTGACCCAAAAAGCAAAAAAAATAAAAAATAATAAATAAAATGGCTCTCCAAGGGCTGGAGAGCGGGCTTTGTGCAAGGGACCATGCCCCAGTTCAGTCAGCACCGCCTGGTCCCCAGGCACTGAAGGAAAGCTGTGCTCTAAGGAGCACTTCTAGAAAAAGGAGATTTTTGGTTACACACCAGACCTGTTGGGTCTCATCTCTTTCGCAGCCTGACTGGGATGTAAGTTCATAAAAAGCCAATTTCTTGATTAGCACGTTCCCCTGATTCTCCTTCTCCGGTTAGCTGCCGCTCCTCCTCTCCCTGACCTTTCTAAAGGTTGGACTGCCCCGGCTGCTTCCACCCCCTTGCTGATCTCATGCCAATTTGTGGCTCTAAGCACCGTTTAATTAGAATTTCTATGCCAGGCGCCAGCCCATTGATTTCCTCTGGACTCCAGGGTGTCAGGGCCGCCTGCTCATCTGACGGGCCGCGCATGGAGTGTGTGTAAGCGGGGCACCTGGGCCTCCCTTCAGGTGGGCTCTGAGGTTTCCCTCCCAGTAACTGACAGCTCTGTTCTTCCAGCTGCCCGTTTCGTGTTTCCTCGTTACCTTGAGTTCTCTCTTTTACCCTCACACTAGAGCCAGTTCATTCCCAACAACCGTTCGGGCTGCTGCTCCCGTGTGTCTAGAGGGAACTGGAGGGAGGGCAGTGGGCAGGGCACTTGCCTTGCTTGCAGCCGATCCGAGTTCGATCCTTGGCACCCACTGTGCCAGGAAATTCAGCCCAGGACATCATCGGACGTGGCCCCCAAACCAGATATCTGCATGACTTTTACCTGCTTGCTTACGGCTTAGGGGCTACTGCTGTGCTACTCCGGAGCTGGGCTGGGGAGTGCTCTGGGAACCAGGTGGTGTCAGGTATTGAATATTGAAGCAGGGTCCGCCACGTGCGAGGCAGACACCCTGACCCCTCTGCACTGTCTCTCCAGCCACGTCTGGAAGCGTTGCCTGACTCAAGCCGCCCTTCACGCTCCCCTGGGTTCTGGCCCCACCTGTACCAGGCTGAGTTGCTTCCCAGCATGCCCCAGAGTCCTCCTGCTCCGGGGCAGGGTAGTCCCGAGTGTTGCTTAGCTGAGTACACGCTGCCGGCAGAAAGGAGAAGGGGCCGTCAGAGCCGTCGATGCTTTAGGCTCGATCACTTCCCCCGGAGAGAACGGGAGTCCTCCGAGAGGCCTTGCCCAGCGCAGACCTCAGCAGCGTCTCTGGCCCTCTCCTGGCACGGGAACACGGGCTGTGCCCTTGCTGGCCTTTCACAGGTGCTCGCTGGCCCTGCATCCCTCCCTCACCTCTGAGTGTTCGCGAGCACTGCCTCCGAGAGCCGCCCTCCTGCTCGGGGATGGCACTTCAGAACGCAGTTGCTGACACATTGTGTGAGCTTTCTGTGAACGTGTAGGAGGTGAAGGAAAGGCCTCATACCATAGGCCGTGAGTCCAGAGCTGAGAGAATATATGTAACAGTAAGCAAGTTCCATGGTGAGAGGAAACATCTTGGTAACACTTCAAGCCAATTCAGTGCTCAAAAGCAATGCCCTTACCTGCTGCGTCTTTGATCCTATCAGAGGTGCTCTGGGCTCCAGATTCTTCCATGGACAGAACTGCAACTGTTCCTTTTTAGGGGATACAGGGTGGGGGGTATTGTTGTTTGGGAGCAGCTGTGCTTAGGATTTACTCCTGGCTCTGAGCACAGGGATCACTGCAGGGGGGGCACTCAGGATACCATATAGGGGACCCAAGCAAGCACCCTACCCTCTGTACTGTCTCTCCAACCCAGAGTTACTGCGTTTTGCATGCCTCACAAGGAAACACAGGGCTATGAAAGCAGATAACCTCTCAAGCACTATGAGGACTGCAAGTACAAGAGGGTGGTGGTAATCCTGTTACATTAAAGATGTTTTATGGCTTGAACCTTTAAAATTTTAGTTTTTATTTTCGGGCTACACCCAACTGTGTTCAGGGCTTAATCCTGGCTCTGTGCTTGGGATTACTCCTGGTGGGGCTCAGGGGACCATATGGGGTGCTGGGAATTGAACCCAGGTCAGCCTCTTACAAGGCAAACACCCTCCCCGCTGTACTGTCTCCCCAGCCCTGGCTTATGCTTTTCTTAGACTTTGTTGTACTTCAAGTTGTAGTCAGGGGTGTGCATTATTTTCCTTTCTCCACATGGATGTCCAGGAATAGTTTATTGAAAAGTCCAGTAGTACCAGGAATATTTATTGTAAAGATGATCTTTTTCCCCATTTCCTTTACCATTGTAAGTAGGTGGTATGGTTCTGATTTTGTGTTTGGTTTTTGTAAATGAAATTTTTTAAAGTGCATGATTTTTTTTTTTTTTGCTAGTCTATCACTACCATGTAAGTCTGTTTATGATACCCTTTTGTTTCTGTATTTTTGTTTGTTTGTTTGTTTGGGGGCTACACCCAGCAATGCTCAGGGGCTACTCCTGGCTCTGCACTTAGGAGTTACTCCTGGCTGTACTCAGGGGACCATATGTGATATCAGGGATCAAACCAGATTAGCTATATATAAGACAAGCACCCTACTAACTATACTATCTCTCCAGCCCTGTTTATGATATTTCTTATTTATTTTATTCAGGCCAGCTTTCTACTTAGAAGCTATGATGGGAATATTTTCAAATGTGTACTTAGCTCTCTCCAATGCAGCTCAAACATAGAAAAATCATAGATATATCTTCATGTATTAAAAGACTGAATGTTGTTAAAATGTCAGTTCTTCCTAAATTTGTATAAAGATGAGGTAATCCTATTCAGAATCTCAGCAGATTGTAGCCAAGCACATGCCAAGAATGAGGCCTAAGTTTGATCCTTAGCACCTCATGGTCCTTCCCAAAGCATTTCTAGGAGTGACCCCAAGCACAGAGCTAGAAGTAGCACCCAGCACCAGTAGGTAGGTATGACCCCTACCCCCCCAAAAAAAAAAAAAATCTAGCTTTCCTTATATCTGTGTATGTGTGGAGGGGGGATGTGTGTATATATTTACAAATTGGTCCTAAATCTTACGTGGCAATCTGACTGATTGGAACAGTCAGACAATTTTGTAGAACAAAGTTAGAGATTTTCTTCTCTTTGATGTGGCTGGAGAGAGAGAACAGTGAGTATAGCACTTGCTTTGCACATGGCTGACCCAGGTTCAATCCCCGGCACCCCACATGGCCCGCCAGTCTCCCTGAAGTGATCGCTGAGTGCAGAGCCAGGCGTCAGGCCTGAGCTCTGCCCGTGTGCCCCCAAACACAGTTTCTTCAATTTTGAGATTTCAGGGCTTTCTTTTTTCAGGGTGAGGGTGGGATGGGAATCGAACCAGAGTTGACTACATGCAACACAAGTGGCTCGACCCCTCTACTCTCCCTGGGATTTCTGGACCTTCTGTTATATGAGGATAATCAGGATAGTGGGATTGGCTTACGACGGATCTGTAGGAGCAGAGCGCTAGGACAGCAGGCAGGGTGCTTGCCTTGTGCTTGGTCACTTGGTCAGGCTGGCTGTAGGGTGCTTGCCTTGTACTTTGTCAGCCTGGCCTCAACCCCCAGCACCCTCTGTGGTCCTCTGAGCCGTGTCAGAAGTGATCCCTGAGCACTGCCGGGACTGGCCCCCAGATTAAATTAGTAGTAATAAGCTACAGACTCAGAAAAAATGTTTATGTAATACATTTTCTGACAAAGGGCTTATCCAAAGCTTATTTCTTCATTAATTTGGGGAGGAGGGTGTTACACACAGCGATGTTCGTAGGTTACTCCTGGCTCTTCACTCAGGAATGACTCCTGGCGGTACTCAGAGGACTGATATCAGGGATTGAACGCAGGTTGGTCGTGTGCAATGCAAGTGTCCTACCTGTAGAACTGTTACTCTGACCCCCGGGGAATATATTTTTATTGCTTTAGGGAGAAGAGAGCATCTCCCTCCTCCCCCTGCACCACCTGCTGTGACCCTGGCGCCAGAGGCAATAGAAATAAGACCTGTTCCTCAGCAGGAGGCTTACCAGGGTGGGGGACACTGGGACATGGTGGAGGGAGCTGACACTTGGGGAGGGTGTGTTGCCGGAATGTTTTAGGCAGGAAGCTGCCATGAAGAGTTTAGTAAACCATAGTGCCTAATTTTTTTAATTTAAATGCATATCAAATTGAATCTTGAAAATAATTATCATTTGATTAAAATTTTAATGATTTTTTACTTTTTAAAAAATGTAAGAACAAAGAAAAACATGTTTTTATTTAAAAAATGAAATGTATATAGGGGGCTGGAATGATAGCACAGCGGGTAGGGCGTTTGCCTTGCACGCGGCCGACCCGGGTTCAAATCCCAGCATCCCATATGGTCCCCTAAGCACCGCCAGGGGTGATTCCTGAGTGCATGAGCCAGGAGTATCCCCTGTGCATTGCTGGGTGTGACCCAAAAAGAAAAAAAAATGAAATGTGTATAATTACCAACCTCATGCCTAGTATTTAACTAGAATTTAAATAGAATTTAACTAGAATATGAATAAAAATAAATTAGACATAACCCTTTACCCCATGTACTCAGCTAAACCAGTTTCCAGGGATAAGATAGTTGACTTAAACATACGATTTCGCAAAGGAGCCAGAGCGATAGTACAGTGCCTAAGGCACACAGCTGACCAGGGTTCAGTTCCGAGCACTGCGTATAGCCCCAAGACCTTCCAGGGACACAGGCAGGTGTGGGCCCCTCCAAAAAAATTATTGAAAGTCATATAGCAGAAGCTTTAACAGGGAAAGTTAGCTTCTGTTGAGCTAGGCTTAGGAAAACTTCACTCTGGAGTTAAGATCTGTGTTCTGTTGTAAAGGTGGGCGTGAGGGGCTGGAGCGATGATAGCACAGCGGGGAGGGCATTTGCCTTGCACACAGTCCACCTGGGTTCAATTCCCAGCATCCCATATGGTCCCCCAGGAGTAATCCCTGAGTGCATGAGCCAGGAGTAACCCCTGTGCATCGCTGGGTGTGACTCAAAAAAGAAAAAAGGAAAAAAGGTGTGAATAAGTGGAGAATAGTGTAAAGTTTATTTGGGGTGTGGATCTAGAAGTGGAGAATTGACCAGAGGTCAAATTAAACACCAAGGTATATTTTATAGGATAAAGGATTGAAATGAAAGGTTTCTATTGGTAAATGGTAGAAATAAGCAACGTCTTTTCAAACAAGATTGTGGTTGTGCTGTAATAACAATATATTCCTGTAATCCTAAATTTGTGTAATTTATTTTAATATTTCTTACCTAAAGCCTTTATCACAATTCACAGCTGCAGTGATAGCATAATTCTATATGTTTGTTTATACTACCTATGTCTGTAGCCTTTGTCTTCAGCACTCCCAGGTTAAAAATGATGTTTTGTTTTTCAGTTATTTACACGCCAAGTCAATCATCCACAGAGACCTCAAGAGTAATAGTATCCTTCCGGAGATTCGTCCAGAAACTTTGAAAGCACCCTGACTTGTTCTTGTGTATTTTTGTCTCACGTAATAGAAAGTGACTTTCCTGGCTGAGCTCAGTGTGCCGTGAGGAGGGCCCCTGAGTGGGCCGGCGTGCAGGGTTAGTGGAGCCGGGCCCTTCAGCCTTTGGGCTTTCCTGCCGCTGCCTGTCGTCCGTCCACTCGGCCGGGTGTCGCAGCTGTCTGCCACCTGATTTCAGATTCACCTCAGTCTTCCCGAGCCGTTGAGGTCTCACCGGAGCTGCAGTCACATAACCCTGAGGGGAGACGAACAAAGCCTTTCCGCCCCTTCTCGCCCCATGCAGAGCCAGGCCAGTCAGACTCCCCGGCATGCCAGGTTTTAGGCTGTGCTGGCGGGATACAGTCCAGGGCCCCCGCAGACATTTGGGCAAGACCCTCACTCTCCCTCCTGCCTCGGGTCCCGCACTCCAGATCAGCCCCCTCACCCTTCAGACATGTCGGTCTTTCCCCCGTGAGCGGATTGTGAAGGGAAGAGGGAACGTGGTGTTCCACACAGATGGAGAGTGGGCTCTTGCCGTTGACCCTCTCGCCTGAGATTTCTCATAACGCTCCTGATAGGAACATGGCAACCGTGGTTCTCCTTTACCTGCTACACCTCAGATATTTTTCTTCATGAAGACCTCACAGTGAAAATAGGTGATTTTGGCCTCGCCACAGTGAAATCTCGGTGGAGTGGCTCCCATCAGTTTGAACAGTTGTCTGGATCCATTTTGTGGATGGTAAGAATCGAGCCAGTCACTCCAGTAACGCTTGGGGGATTCTGAGATGCTGCTGAGGGATGAGAGAGGGATTGAAGGTCTCGGCTGCACTCACTGCTTTCTTGGTGTTCACAGAGTCAGCGTTAAGGTGTATCGGGTTTTGTTTTTGTAATGTTAAGTAGCTGCTAACGTTTTTCTCTTGTCTTTAAAAATACTGTGAGACCAGTCTACTTCAGCACTCATGTGTATTTTATAAACATGGTTTGAATTTGGTTCTAAATTGTCTCCTTAAAGTCTTGAGTATTCTGGAGTCCGGGAGATAGTACAGCAGGGAAAGCACTTGCCTTGTACGAGGCCAGCCCAGCTTCGATCCCCGCATCCCATATGGTCCCCCAAGCCCGCCAGGAGTGAGCCCTGGGTGCAGAGCCAGGTGTAAGCCCTGAGCACCACCAGGTGTGGCCCCCTCCCCTACCAAAAAAAAAAAAAATCTTTCGTATCTAAAATAGCCTGCTTCTTGGGGGCTGGAGCAATAGCACAGCAGGTGAGGCCTTTGCCTTGCATGCAACCGACCTGGGTTCGATTCCCAGCATCCCATATGGTCCCCCGAACACCGCCAGGAGTAACTCCTGAGTGCATGAGCCAGGAGTAACCCCTATGCATCGCCGGGTGTGACCCAAAAAGAAAAAAAAATTGCCTGCTTCCACAAACCTGTTTGGTATTAGCAGCTTGTAGAGAGAAAGGCTGTTTACCCGGGACTCCTCGAAGACACAGAAGGAGCCACGCAATTAGGAGCAGCCAGGAGAGGACGAGGCGTGGGTGTGGGGCAGGCTGCAGAGTCCCATACCCATTCCTGCTGTGTACGCCGGAGCGAGGACGGAGAAGGAGGGGAAGCAGGAAGGCAGCCCCCCTCGGCGCCACCATGCTCCAGCAAGCCCTTGTCCTGGCGTGTCCCCCCAGAGCTGGCACTTGTCACCCTCTTCAGCAGGTGACATGGGCTGCAGCTGTGGCCCCAGCGGCCGGAGGTAGTCGCCTCCTCTCAGTGTTTTGTTTTTATTTTTGTTTTTGAGAATAATTGCTTTTCATTAAAAAAGGAGAGGTGAGTGTGTCTTCACCAACACCCAACAGTTTATAGCATTTAAAATATAAGGGACCAGAGCTGGAGCAATAGAGCAGTAGGGAGGGTATTTGCCTTGCACATGGCCAACTCGGATGGTCCCCTGTGCACCACCAGGAGTCATTCCTAAGTGCAGAGCCAGGAGTAACTACTGAGCATCACCGGGTGTAACCCAAAAAGCCAAAAAAAAAAAAAGTAAGAATAATAGGGCTGGAGCAATATAGTACAGCACGGCAAGTGCCTGCCTTGCACACAGTCAACCCCAGTTCAGTCCTGGCACCCCTGTGGCCGCCCCCTGGGTCTGCCAGGTGTAGCCCAAGCTTACATGTGTGTGTGTATTCAGTTCTCAGTGATGGTTAAATGATATTAAACATCCTGTTTCTCTTTTGTTTTCATTTGGGGGGAGTTGCACATCCGTTGGTGCTCAGGGGCTAGACCTGGCTCTGCAGTCCAGAATTCCTCCTGGTGAGCTTGAGGGGTATCATTTAGGGTGCTGCGGATCAAACCCAGGTCAGCCATGTGCAAGGCAGACACCCTACCCACCGTCCTACCACTCAGGCCCCTAAACACCCTATTTTTATACATAAACCTAAAATTCACAGACACAGACTCCTGGGCTGGCCAGGAAAGACAGAACAACAGTCAGACCCTTGCCTTTCCCAGGGCCGGCCCAGGCTCGATCCCCAGCACCGCATACCGTCCTCCCAGCCTGCCAGGAAGGACTGGAAATAAGACCGGAGCATAGCTGGGTACCCACCCATCCCCCAAAAATGACTCAGGGCAGTCAGTTTTAAAATTGAAAGAGTCCCAGAACCAAAGCATTTGCAAGCTGCCACTCTGAGCTGAGTGTAGTCTGCCCCGAGCCGGCGAGGCCACGCAGAGCTTTGGCCGGTCTGCATTCAGCCTTCGAGACATCCCTCGGCGGCCGGAAAGCTGCCCTCTTGGCGCCTGGTTACCAGCCGCCTCAGCTCTGTCTGCGTCCCCAAGGGGCATTTCACAGCAGGGCCCTGAGTCAGCCGAGAGAAGCCCGGCGGGAGCTTCGTCTCTGCTTTCTCCCGACAGTGAGTAGGTTGGGGCCAGGGGGCAGTTAGGGGGCGGGGGGCAGGGGGTCTCCCGTGAGTGCCTGGTTAACTCACACCTGCACTTGCCTGTCTCTGAGTCTCTGTCCTTAACTGACAAGTGTGTTTCTCACACCCTTTTGCCTCGGGAGTTAGACTTAGCTAGAGCTTTCCTTTCATGTATAACTATTGAAACAGTCATCATGGGCCCAGGACTGAGCCGGAATCTGCATCTCGGCGCCTTTAGGGCCCCCACCTTGTCATGAAAATGCAGTGCAGCCTAAGAAAAGGAAATCGACTTAAAATTCCATTTTAAAATTTAATTTTTTAAATTTTAAAAGTCTAAATTATTTTTTTCTTTTGAAGTACCTAAGTTACAAAGAAAAAAATGGGTGTTTGAAAGGTGCATTTAACTAATGTAGGAAAGTTAGGCCCAGTCACGTTGCCAGCCTAGTTATTTTCCACACACTTTAATATTCGTAGAAGCTTATTATTATCAACAAGAATAAGCTTCTTAGTTTATTTCCTAGTTTTTAACTGGTGCCTGCTTTGGGGCGTTCCTTGTTTCACTCAGTTTCAGAACAGGGTGTAGCGGGCAGGACCCTTGATTGTTGAAGAAGTTCCTCAGAAGCAGTGGAACCTTTGTAAACTAGGTGCCTGATCTAATGTTATGTGACCATCTGAATTTTTGTTTGTTTCTGTTCGGGGGCTGCACCCAGCGATGCTCAGGAATCACTCCTGGCCGTGCTGGGGTGACCATACGGAGTGCCAGGGATCAGACCCGCATCACCAAAGGCAGAGACCCTACCCACCCGCTGTACTATCACTCCACCCTTGAATTATTTCGTGTATGCGCTCAGCCTGATTTCATCTGTATCCTAGAAGAGAAGGAGACCTCTGTGTGAAGACTTTTCTATAAGGCCACGAGGGTCGTTCCTGCAGTTCTTACAAATGGATGAAACAGGGTTTCCTCAAGCCATCTGCTGACAAGCGAGGGCACACAGTTACTTGGGCCCTCGAAGAGAGGGTGCTCAGGCTTTGAAAACCCTGTGCGTGCCCGCCACCTGGCAGTGTGTGAGTTGCTGTGGAGGCGCAGGCCACTGCACAGGTCTGACCAGAGCCCGCTAGTGATGCCCCCACCATCTCAGCCCGGTCGACACAGCAGTGCTCAGGGGAGCCTTCCCAGCGAGCAGTTCTGGGGTCCCAGCGCCAGGCTGGCACGCTGTACTGGATGTCCAGGTGTGGAGCGGCAGAGCCGCCCTCTCCTGCCTGCTCACAGCCGATGCCCTCGCCACGCCCTCACCAGGCACAGGAGTCCTATTGCAGGCCCTCGAGTCATGTGTGCATGGTCAATCCTTTGGGCACCAAATTATTGTTGGTTTGACAGTGTTTTTATTGACATCTTGCCATTTCTCTAATTCCTTACAACTGGAGCACTATAGAAGAGAAGGTAAAAGAAGAAAACTTGTATCCTGGCACTTAACCAACTATTTATCAGAGGTAGTAGATTTCGTGACTATGGCAACTGAAATGTGCAAGTGTGGAAAAGGGCCTAGGCTCTGCCACGCCTCAGCAGAGGGTACTTTTGACTGTCTTCTGATTAATCCTTGTGCTGTCCCTTGCTTGTGTTTTAAATGGTGGAAGCATCTTTATATCGCTTTTGGAGAAGGAAAATTGAGTTTATTCATTTTCAGGTGTTAACCACTATTGTCTTAGGTGCCAGGATTATCCATACCAAGAGGAAAACTTAAATTCTGAGGCAATCCCATAGTGATTGCCGCTTGCAAAGGTAACCACATTCCAGCGTCTCTGGGCTGAATCAGGAGTGGCAGGCAGGAACTGATTCTCGCTTGACAGAGGAATCAGTCTCGATAAGAATTCAAGTGGTGTTTTGTATAGAGAGAGGTGACTTGTAAAATGATAAAAATCTTAGTAATCATTAGTGTTTACAAGCTTTTCTCTTTCTCTTGGGCTTTAATAAAAGAACAGATTACATACTAGGTGAACTAATGATAAAAAATTTCTCTGGAAATGGTAATGATTTATTTTGCAGTCTTTATTAAGTGGAATGAAGAAGCAACTAGAATGTTTCTCTTTTTTGTTCTAACAGGCACCAGAAGTAATCAGAATGCAAGATAAAAACCCATATAGTTTTCAGTCAGATGTATATGCTTTTGGGATTGTCCTGTATGAACTGATGACGGGGCAGTTACCTTACTCAAACATCAACAACAGAGATCAGGTAATTGTTAACCTTGGGCTTTATTTTACTATTTATATAACCCTCCAGCAGTGGAAAAAGAAGTGTTAGACGCTGGGTCAACACAAAGGTTTTGTGTCTTGATATTTGTGACTAGTTTTAGAAATCTGTGGTATAGTTTTGACACTAACAGCAACATGTGGCTCTTGAAATATATCACTTCAGCCCGACAATGTTATTTTAAGCCTGCATAAAATATAGTTGCAGCTGGAGAGATAGTAAGCAGGTAAGGTGCTTGCCCTGCATGTCGCCGACCCAGATTTGATCCTCAGCATCCCATATTGCCCCCCTGAACACTGCCAGGAGTGACTCCTGGGTGCAGAGCCAGGGGTAAGATCTGAACACCGCCAGGTGTGGCCCAAAAACAGCAACAAAAGGGGCTGAAGCAATAGCACAGCGAGTAGGGCGTTTGCCTTGCACGCGGCCGACCTGGGTTTGATTCCCAGCATCCCATATGGTCCCCTGAGCACCGCCAGGAGTGATTCCTGAGTGCAAAGCCAAGAATAACCCCTGTGCGTCGCCAGGTGTGACCCAAAAAGCAAAAAAAAAAAAAAAAAAAAAAAAAAAAATTTTGAATTTAAATTAAAAAAAAAAAACCAGCAACATAAATGTAGCTGTGGAATGGAGCAAAGTGGAACTAAAGAACACGATTCGCACTATCTATACTTGACAAATATAGCTGACCGGGGGATTGGTGGGCTTGACGGGGCAGTGTGCAGGCTTGGTGCACGCTCCGCAGACTCACTGACCACCCACCCTGCTGCTCTGAGTCCCGGTTGCTCCTCCGGCACTTGGTGTTTCTCTGGAAAAGTTACTCAGACATTTTAGCTTCGTTCTTTAATTTTTCCCCCATTCATTTTTTTTTTAATTTATAAGATTGTTTACAGTAATTTTATGTTTAGTATTCTAACACCAAACCTACCACCATTACACCTTACCGCCACCATTATTTTGAATTTTTCCATCAACACCCAAGCCTGCCCCAAAGGCAGATCCTAAATAATTTATTTTGTGTTGCTTGTTAAGAATAATTCACTAAAAATGATCCAAAAAGCTTTCCTTAGAGGAAAGTGTATGAAGACTGTTGCATCTCAGCCATTAAGACCTTGTATAAGAGATTACTAACATTGTTACAGGTTGAGCGTCCTGTGCTAATATGTATGTGTGTGGGTGTGGGTATGTATACACATGTATATATACATATACAGGGGGGTGTTTTGTTTTAATCGAGATTAGTTGCCTTCTACTCTACACCCCATCAAACGTGGTGTGCTACTCTTGGTATATCAGTCGCTCCAGGAGTTCTAAAATTTTACTTTTTTTTCTCTTTTTGGGTCACACCCAGTAATGCCAGGGGTTACTCCTGGTTCTGCACTCAAGAATTACCCTTGGGTGGTGCTCAGGGGACCATATGAGAGGCTGGGAATCGAACCAAGGTCGGCCACATGCAAAGCAAACGCCCTACTCGCTGTGCTTATCGCTCCAGCCCCGATTCTAAAATTTTAAATAGGGTCAAACATCTGGAATTAAATTTTTAACTGGATGGTGACTTTGCGGTCAGAAGGCATCTCTGCAGCTTGCAGCTCTCTTCCGCGATCTCTTTGTGAGTCTCTGGATCATGGCTGTCAGGGAGCTTATATGGCACCAGAGGCAGTTTGTGGACATGGCTGCCAGGCTCCTGGAAGATCAGGCATTGTGGGGAGGTCTCGTGCAAGCTTGGATATTTTGGTTAGAAAACCTACATACCTGAGTTTTTCAGCAGATTCATTCCATATGTGGGGCTCATTCTCATTCCTGAGCCTGTGGAGATCAGCAGTGAGCATGGCGGCAATCGGGTTCTGGAGGTTTTTGACTGCCAGGGAGGGGCCCTGCCCCACTCCGGGTGCCCTGGATGAGCTTAGCCTGGCCTGGTGTGTGGAGGTTTCTCTGCCACTTTTGCTCTCTTCCGAAATTTATTTGTGAGTCTCTGGATCATGGCCATTAGTGAGCTTTTCTGGTGCCCAGAGGCAGTTCCTCCCCACTCATTTTTATTGAGTAGTTTCAGTCTTAGTGACGAGAAGTTTTTATAAAGAGCATGGAGAGATAGCACAGCAGGTGCTTGCCTTGTACATGGCCAACTCGGGTTTGATCCCTGGCACCCCTATGGTCCTCCACGCTGAACCAGAATTGACCCCTGAGCACATCTGGGTGTGTGACCCTATAGCCAAGAGAGAAAAATAAGGAATTTAAATGCAGATGCTGAGACAGCTGCTAAAAAGGCTAAGAACTTTTTGATTCCTGCTACAATAGATTACAGATTACCAATATTCAGTAAGTGCTATGTACAACATTTTTTAAGTTGAAGAGATCAGATTTAATCTGACGTGTAACATCCCCTTTCCACGGGAAATGTCCTAGAGAGCAGTGGGAGGCTGGGCAGGAACCAGGAGGACTTCACCTCCCGGCCCCAAGTGTCTGCCGGGTCCCTGCCTTCCATGGGCAGGACTCCAGGCACTGTGGGCTCTTTAACTTCTTACCCTACCCAAGTAGAGGCCCGCAGAAAAGTTAGGCATGTCATAAGTACACGGTGTGTTTTCAATATTCATGTATTTTCTTGCTTAACTCAAAGGTTGCACGATCTGCCTTTGTTTCCTCCTCAGATCATCTTTATGGTGGGTCGAGGCTACCTGTCACCAGATCTCAGTAAGGTACGGAGTAACTGTCCGAAAGCCATGAAGAGGTTGATGGCCGAGTGCCTGAAGAAGAAGAGAGAGGAGAGGCCGCTCTTCCCCCAGGTGAGAGGGCGTCCTGGCCCCCAGCACGGCCCATCTCTCACAGACCCCCAGTGATTAAGCCCCCTCGCTCTCCCTCTCCCTCTTCTTCACTCCCCTCCTCTCCCTCTCCCTTTCTCCCCCACGACCAGAGTAGCCCCCTGAGTGTAGCGAGTGTAGCCCAAATGTCACCCCCCTGTAAAAGAGTTATTTGTAAAAAGCAAAACCACATCATGTGAAATCGGGGCCAAAGAGACAGCTGAAGGGCCAAGCCCAAGCTTTGCCTTCTGGGGGTTCTTGGTTCAATCTGGGCATCACATGTTTCCCAGAACACTGCTGGGTATGCCTCCCCCTCCATAAAGACAAAATATCAGCTAATAAACTATGTTTTATAGCCTTGAGGAATGAAAGTCTTCCCCCAAAAGGGGGGGTAAATCTGAACTTTATAGAAAGGAAAGGATTGGCACCTGTAACCATGATAAAAGTTTCAAAACTGGGGGCTGGAGCGATAGCACAGCGGGTAGGGCGTTTGCCTTGCACGCGGCCAACCCGGGTTCGATCCCCGGCATCCCATATGGTCCCCCAAGCACCGCCAGGAGTAATTCCTGAGTGCAGAGACAGGAGTAATCCCTGAGCATCGCTGGGTGTGACCCAAAAAGCAAAAAAAAAAAAAGTTTCAAAACTTCCTTATGGTAAAAACAGCACCAAGGAGATGGAGAGATGAGTGCAGCAGTTAAGGCATTTGCCTGGCACCACGTATGGCCGCAAGCACTGCCAGGAATAACAGCAACCCCAAACATAGTTCTGACAGGGGCTAGAGCAACAGGATAGCGGGCAGGGCGCTGACTGGCTTCGCTCTTTGGCATCCCAAGTAGCCCCTCTAGCAATGCCAGGAATGATCCCGGAGCATAGAGCCAGGAGTAAGCCCTCAGCACTGCTGGGTGGCTCAAAAACAAAAATTAATTACGACAAAATAAAAAATGACATTGAGAAACACAGGAAATAATTATAGCATATATACCAAAGAGTAAATAGTTGTCTTGTACCTGGAACTCTGACAAATCAGTGAGTAAAAGATAATCAACAGGAAATGAGCAACGACTGTCAGTGATTGCTCCAAATAAATAGAAGGAGAGAATGAACTTAGGTCAGAGCGTTAAAATCAGTAAAATGCAAAGTAACACCGCCAGAGAAGACCTTGCCTGTCTCCGATTGGCGGTATCGGGGTAGGAGACAGCGCCGGGATGTGGGGAAGAACTTTCCTCTCAAGATCATAATGGGGCTGGTGGGAATGAGGATTGCTTTGGTCTTAGTCCGAGACCAGCTATACAGAGGGCATCTGCATGCATGTTCCCATATTCCCTTGGCCTGAAATCCGCTCCAGAACCAGCCTCCCCAAGAATCCAGCTGCTGGGCCTGCAGCCAGGTCGAGCACATGTGTTGCATGCAGGATCCCTGAATGTGTGATTTCCCCGAGAACCGCCAAGAGTGTCCTCCAGAGACTGAGTTGGATTAGCCCCCGAGCATCACCAGGAGTGGCCCAAGAATTCAGCCGTGACGAGTGGAACAGCAATCAGGGCGGCTCTGTCCAGCTGGCGCGTGTCGGGACGGGGGAGCGCAGGCTGCAGGGCGGAGCAGCGCCCTGAGTAAGAGGCGAGGGCCGGGGCTGCTGTCCCGGTGCCTGTGCGCTAGGAAGACCCAGGCTGAAATCAGCTCGAGCTGGGCGCTGGAAGCCTCATTCTGCATCTGACCTGCAGCTGTTGGGACTGTTGGAATGTTGGCCTGTTAGGACTGGAATTGAAAACATGTTTGTGGCATCACTTTCTCTGCCCTGCTAAGACTAAGCTTGACCAGACTTCCAGTAATACACAAGTCACAGCTTCTGTCGAAAGTTGTGGTTAGGGGCTGGAGCCATAGTCCAGCAGGGGGAGGGGGCATCTGCCTCACACGTGGCCAACCCGGGTCAATCCCCGACACCCATAGGGTCCCCCGAGTACCACCAGGAGTAATTCCTGAGTGCAGAGCCAGGAGGAAGCCCTGAGCATCACCAAGCGTGACCCAAAAAGAGAAGGAAGGAAGGGAGGGAGGTGTGGTTAGCAGAATAGGAGGTGCCATGACAGTGCCAGTGGGTGGGCAGGTGCACACCGCCACTGAGTCTGCAGGTGCCCTCGGCGCGCTCCACACCTCACAGGCTCGTCCTGGACTCCGCCCTCAGGAGCCGCCTCAGCAGAATGTCTGTGCTTCTCAGGATCCGCTCCTCTCTCTGGCTTGTCGCCTGTCACTTCTCAGTCCTGTGCAGTCCGGGCCACTGGCCCCTGCTTTTCATGATGCGTGTAGGACATTTCTCTCTACGCAGGCTCTTCACCAGTCACTCACTCTGCTCCTTCTCTTTCTAAAATCACAGTTGCTCTACTGCTTAATTATTTTTTGTAAATGCATTCTCTTCTTCCCAAAAGGGCCTTGTGGTCGATAAGGAAAAGGTGTAGATTTCCTTTTTTTTTTTAAATTTTTTATTAGTCACCATGAGGTACACAGACTTACAAACTTTCATGCTTGTGTTTCAGTCATACAAGGGTCAAGTGCCCATCCCTCCACCAGTGCCCAAGACTTTTTTTTTTTAATTATTATTATTTATAGTTTTATAGTTTCTGGATGTTGGCCATTGATGGGATTACATGGTGTCTGGAAGAGAGCAATGCAGTCTCTTGGCCCTGTACCTGGCTGTCTTCACTGGGGCCCCTCGGAGAGGATGGGTTGTGTTTCCCTCCCCTCCCCCACCCCCAGCAGAGCCTCGACAGTTGAGGACCTCCAGAACCCAGCCATGGCCATGCTCAGGGCTACTCTCCACATGTTCGGACGAGCCTCATGCATGGGGGAGCCGGCAGAGGAACCCAGGTGTGCAGGACCCAGGGCCGAGATCTCCAAGGCTGCTTGGATTGGGACTGGGCCTCTTCCACCCAGATCCCCCATTTTCCAATAGCGAGGCAGTCACACCCAGAGACTGCCCCCAGCGCTATGTGATCCCGTCAATGACCAGAATCCAGAGACTACAAAACCAAGCTCCCTATGAAACAAACATATGTTGGGGGTTCTGGTATTTTCCCAGGCATTTAGAATAATAGTGAAAATAAAAATAATGTAATGTTTCAGGTGCTTTTTTTATAGTGTGATACGGCAGGCTTTTAAAGATTTCTACCACCCAAATTTTTGTTCTTCCTTTTTCTTTTTTAGATCCTCGCCTCTATCGAGCTGCTGGCCCGCTCATTGCCAAAAATTCACCGCAGTGCATCAGAACCCTCCTTGAACCGGGCTGGCTTCCAGACGGAGGATTTCAGTCTCTATGCTTGTGCTTCTCCAAAAACACCCATCCAGGCAGGGGGATACGGTGCGTTTCCTGTCCACTGAGCGGAGTTGAATGAGTGAGCGTGTAAGAGGGTAGGGACAAAGGAACTCGGACTGTGTTGACTTACATATATATTTTGCTACCTTGAGTAGGATATGCTTTCTTCCGTACAGGAGCCAAAGACCAGAACACGTGTGTTCTTACAGACTGGATATAGACCTTTCCTGATCCAGAAATCTCCCTCAGAGTTGGGTTTCTCCGAACCCGGGGGTCTTTCCGTGCAGAGACATTGCTCCCCGTCGCAGGGCCCCTGCAAGAGGCTTCCCTTCCTGAGTGTGTTGTGTTTACTTGGTTATGCTCATGATTAAATGTCGGTGAAACTTTTCTCCTGCACCTTCTGTTATTTGCTGTGAAGTGTCCCAGGGTCCGTGGGACCACTGTGCGTGCGAGTACTCACGGCACGAGAGGACGGAGTCGGTCCTGCGTGCGGCCGGCCGTGCAGACACGAGGACTGAGGAAGGCCGTTTTTCGGCCTTACTCTTGCTTGGTGGCCTTTCCCTGCAGTATGGAGAATAGGAATGCCCTTTGTTCCCTAGAGAAGCCAGCTGGATTTTGTTGATGAGTTGTGACTGTGAGCAACCAAAGATATTGCACCTTGGACATGAATGATTGTGGCTGTGGCGGGGGGTGGGGGAGGAGATTATGTAATTTAGTTCCTGTTTAATATAAATTTTCTTTAAATAGGCAGGATAGACTTCACACAGAGAAGTTAAGTTTCCTTCCAAGTTCGCTACCTCTTTCTTCGCTCCAGAGAAGTGTCTGACCATTTCTTTGGTCTTTTTGACATCTGTTTTTTTTATTTAAGTAGTTCTGGTTGCCAAACAACCACATAATGAGTTTGTTTTAATTATCGTGTAGATTAGACTTTCCTCTCTTGATGCCCGCGTTGTAGCAGTCACCTCATCCACGTGTTCCGTGAAATGCCTCCACTCTCGGAGTCTTCGTCTAGCAAAATTCCCCTCGTGACGAACAAGCTCTTCCCTGTCCTCCCCTCCCTTCTCATCACCCCTCTCCTCCCTTCCTCTCCCCTCTCCCCTCCTCCCTTTCCCTTCCCTTTCCTGTGCCAGGGATTAGTCTTGGTGCTTCACACAGCCAGGCTAGTGCTGGGTGACTGAGTCCATCCCCATCCCGGGCTTTTTCCCCATTCCACCGAATGAAGAATCCCTAAGACTGTCTGGTACCTAACACCTTCCCATGGAATGTGTGTGGTAGTCGTCATGTTCTTCCCGTGGGCCTGAATCCTAGAGAATCAAAAGTGAACCAAGTAACAGTGTTGCCATTTCATGGACAAAATCAGAGTCAGCCCAGGGACAAAGGCAGCCTCTTCAATACGTCATTTATATCATCCGGAATGGGATGATTTTTTTTCTAATTACCATGAATTACTAAGTTTCCAAGATATTTGTGATTGAGTTGTAGGCACCCAGTGTTCCAAAACCAGGCCCTTCACCAGTGTCCACCAACCTCCAGCGTTCCCACCTGCCCCTGTTGCAGGCACTTTTCTCTTCTGCAGTTTTTCTAGTGTTTTGGGACAATTTTCAAACATAGGCAGTTCAAGATTGTCCTAGCACACAAGTTGCAGAGCATAAAAGCCATGCTTTGTAAAGAAGAAAATTGCATTTAAACAATTGGCAGAAGGGGCTGAAGTAATTGCACGGCAGGGAGGGCGTTTGCTTTGCACGCAGCCGACTCAGGTTCAATTCCCAGCATCCCATATGGTCCCCTGAGCACTGCCAGGGGTAATTCCTGAGTGCAGAGCCAGGAGTCAACCCTGAGCATCGCCAGGTGTGACCCCAAACGGCAGAAATGTTATGTACCCTATGTACCATCGATGAGTTTTTGAATATGTTGTTTGAAGCAGTTGGATTTCAGTATCTGTGATAAGAAAACCAATCAGTGATAAGTTTATGTACCTGTTGCCCCTCCTTTGGGTCGCTTAAAAGTGATGCCATTGTTGTTTTCAGGAATTGGTTCATAATGTTCAGAAAAGAATAAATGAAAGTATGAGAAAAGTTTGAAGTGTTCAGTAAATTTAAAGTAAAAAGTTTAAAGGCTTTCTCATACTTTATAAAAAGGAGGGGCTGGAGTGATAGCACAGCAGGGAGGTGTTTGCCTTGCATGAGGCCGACCAGGTTCGATTCCCAACATCCCATATGGTCCCCCGAGCACTGCCAAGAGACATTCCTGAGTGCAGAGCCAGGAGTCAACCCTGAGCATCTCCAGTGTGACCCAAAAACCCAAATAAATAAAAGAATGTCACATGTTGAAAACAAGTGCATAATTTCTAAATCTTGTAGTAACACTAAAAATAAGATTTTAGAAATTATTACATAGGGTTCATTGATTCCTGGGTAATTCTTGAGTGCAGAGCCATGAGTAGCCCCTATGCATGGCCAGGTGTGACCCAAAAAACAAAAATAAATAATAAAATTAAGTAAAATAAAAATAGGGCAGGGGCTGAAGCAATAGTACAGCGGGTAGGGAGCTCAGCTTGCATGACCTGGTTCAATCCCCAGTACCCCATATTGCCCCCCAAGCCCCACCAGGAGTGATCCCTGAGCACAGCCAGGAGTAAACTCTGAGCACCATCCAGAATGGCCCCCAAGCAAAAGTAACTAGGACAGCCAAGATGTATTTAGATAATGTGAGTCCACAGAAGGAGCATTTGCAGGATAGTGATAATGGTAGTGGGAATTTCCTGCTGTATTTTTATTTGTTTTATACCCAGTGACTGGGTGTGGGTATGGTTTGGGGCCTACACCTGGAGATTTCCGGCATTGCTCAGGGAGCCATTTGGGTGCAGGGATTGAACCCAGGTTGGCTGCACGCAAGGCGAGCACTGTACGCCTATGCTCTCTTGGCTGTTTCTTCCTTAGACCTGAACTTTCAAATAATTTCCTTTTTATTTTTTCCGCAGGAGTCAGTCTTTCATCAAATTGGTTTTACTTTTTGTGTACTGGGGTGGGGAGGTAGGGGAGTGGGGGAGTGTTGACATCTTTGAGGCCACACCCAGAGGTGCTTGGGGTTTAGTCCTGGCTCTGTACTTAGGGGTCATTGAGTAGTACTTGGGACCATATGTGGTGCCAGGATTGAGCCAGGGTCGGTCACATGTGAGGCCAGCGCCTTAACCATCCGCACTATCTCTGTAGCTCCAGTGGAACACTTCTCATATTTTTACTAGTCAGTAATGAGATGAATCTGTATTTTTGTTGTTGGGTTTTGTTTTTTGTTTTGTTTTTGTTTTTTGTTTTTTAATTTTTTTTATTTTGGGACCCTACCCAACTTTGCTTTGGACTTACTCCTGTTTCTGTGCTCAGGGACTATGTCCAGTGCCAGGGACCAAATCAGAGTTGGCTTCATACAAGAAAAGTTTCTAGGGGGCTGGAGTGATAGCACAGCGGGTAGGGCCAGGAGTGATCCTTGTGCATTGCTGGGTGTGACCCAAAAAGAAAAAAAAAAAAGAGAGAGAAAAGTTTCTAAACCTTTCTCTACCACTCTCCAGCCCCAAAAGTTACATATATATATATATATATATATATATATATATATATATACACACATATATATACTTGGTTTTTGGGTCACACACAGTGATGCACAGGGGTTACTCCTGGCTCTGCACTCAGGAATTACCCCTGGAAGTGCTCAGGGGACCATATGGGATGCTGGGAATTGAACCTGGGTCAGCCACGTGCAAGGCAAACGCCCTACCCGCTGTGCTATTGTTCCGGCCCCTATATTCTCGATTTTAAGTAGTTTTATTATTTAAGCAAATGCTTTAAGTTTCTTTAAGATATTACAGTGTTGGGGCTGGAGAGATAGCACAGCGGGTAGGGCGTTTGCCTTGCACGCGGCCGACCCGGGTTCAAATCCCAGCATCCCATATGGTCCCCTGAGCACAGCCAGGGGTAATTCCTGAGTGCAGAGCCAGGAGTAACCCCTGTGCATCGCCAGGTGTGACCCAAAAAGCCAAAAAAAAAAAAAAAAGATATTACAGTGTTGTGCTTGCTAGCATTTAAATACTAAGCCATTAGATCATTGTCTTTAAAATGGTGCATTTTAGAGGCCAGAGAGATGATCTAAGGGCTAAGAAACGTGCCTTGCACACAGCTGACCCTGGTTTATTCCTCAGCCTCTGCATATGGTCCCTCGAGGTCGGCCAGGAGTAAGCCCTGAGTGTGGCCCAAACTCCTCACATACAAACGCACCCAAAAGAAGAATTACTGGGGCTGGAGCGATAGCACAGCGGGTAGGCCGTTTGCCTTGCACGCGGCCGACCCGGGTTCGATTTCCAGCATCCCATATGGTCCCCTGAGCACCACCAGGGGTAATTCCTGAGTGCAGAGCCAGGAGTAACCCCTGTGCATCGCCAAGTGTGACCCCAAAAAAAAGCAAAAAAAAAAAAAAAGAATTACTGAACATTTCTAAACATTTTTACTTACTAAGTTTCTCATCTCTCCCGTGATCACTTGTCTTGTTTAAGCAGTCCAGTGCAGGGGCTGAGAGCGCAGTGAGCTGAGCGTGTGCCCGGGCTCAGGCCACTCCACATGGTCCCTCAGCACTGCAGGGAGCGACCCCTGCCACAGAGCTGGGCATGTCCTAAGGTCAAACCCCAAACATCCGCTGTGGGGCCTGGAGCGTATGTCAGTGGAGAGGGCCTGCCTGGCAGGGGCGGCCCGGGGTCAGCCCTGCACTGCCAAGAGAAGTGCAGTGTGTCCGTGCCAGAGCAGCCTTCATCCTTCAGGAACTCCCACGTCACACAAGGAGACTGGCTTTGGTGTGATTCAGGTGACTGTCTCCCTCCTTGAGGGGACAGGTTTGTGTGCAAAATAACACACCGAAGCCCAATTCTGGAAGGAAGACTAATTGTGAGTCACTGAAAGTGGTTTAGGGACTTGTTGATTTTTTTTTTTTAATTGAATCGCCGTGAGCTGCAATGACAAAACTTTTATGTTTGAATTTCAGTCGTATGATTATTTAGACCCATGGACTTTGGCGTTCCCTGGGTTTGCATTACAGTTCTATGATTTTTATTTTCCTGTGTGACCTTGGGCAAGTTCACTCAGCTCTAAACACCAGCTCCATTCGCTCATGTGTTTGGCTTGCCGACAGTCACTAGTAACCAATATTCACTAGATGGAATTTAATGATATCAGAAAATCCAGGTGTCCCCAGATATGTATAGACATGTATTCATATGTGATTTCGGGATCCCCATCCGAAACCACTACTGTTAAAAAATTGTGTTTGGGGGCTGGAGTGATAGCACAGTGGGTAGGGCGTTTGCCTTGCACGAGGCCGACCCGGGTTCGAATCCCAGCATCCCATATGATCCCCTGAGCACCGCCAGGGGTAATTCCTGAGTGCATGAGCCAGGAATGACCCCTGTGCATTGCCAGGTGTGACCCAAAAAGCAAAAAAAAAAAATTTAAAAAATTGTGTTTGGAGGGGGCTGGAGCAATAGCACAGCGGGTAGGGCATTTGCCTTGCACTCGACCAACCCGGGTTTGATTCCCAGCATCCCATATGGTCCCCCAAGCACCTCCAGGAGTAATCCTGAGTGCAGAGCCAGGAGTAACCCCTGTGCATCGCCGGGTGTGACCCAAAAAAAGTGTTTGGAGAAAATAGTATAGCAGGTTGGGTGGCTTGCCTTGTGCACAGCTGACCCGGGTTCAACCCAGGTTCCATATATGGTCCCTGGGGCCCTACCAGGAGTGATCCCTGAGCACAGTCAAGAGTAAGCCCTGAACACCACTGGACGTGGCTCCAAAACAAACACAATCATGTTAAAACTAACTAAATTTCAATCACTGCTAATAAAGCAACCCCAGAAGTCACCAGTATGGGCCGAGCAATAGGAGAGTGGGTAGGGTTGCCCCGCACACGGCCTCGCCGGGTTCAGTCCCACCAACCCACATGGTCCCCAGCACCGTCCCGAGCAGTTTGAGTGCAGAGCCAGAAGTAAGCCCTGAGCATCACCAGGTGTGACCCCTCCTTCCCCCCCCCAAAAAAAACAACAGCCCATCTACAGTTAAGAGAAAGTGGCCTCTAGACTCAACAGGAGGGTAGATGAAAAATTTCGGTACGCAACAGACAAAGTTAAATAAGCTAAGAGTGTGATGCCTCGAAAGAACTTGGTGGTTTAAAGAATTTCCCCGTGTATCAGTCCCATAGCACAGGCAGAGTGCTTGCTTGCGTGTGAAGGACCCTCCTTCTGTCCCCCACGGTCCTTTGAACACCCCCACAAAGCCAGGAAGAGCTCTGGAGCACTGCAAGATAGGCCCCCCGCCTCCCCCAGCCCTGCAGTCCCCGCGTTGGCGATAATGCTCAGTAACATGTATTTCTTACTTGATTTTTTTAAGTCATTTACAAGGTAAAATTAAGTCGAAAATAGAAGATCTGGATTTGTCAGCTGTCTACTGTGGACAAGGCATTTGCCCTCAGGATAATTCCTGCTGCTTTCCTCCCCAGAGAGGCCTTGTAATAATAACAATGAGTTGATGAATCAGGTAGGGGGGTGGATTTTGGACTGCTGGCCGCCTGGTGGGAACCCTGGCGTGTGCGCCTGGGAAATGTGCAATTCTGGCCCCTGTGCCGCCGGCCGCCGGCCCGCCCTCTCCGACTGTAGAGGCTGGCATCCTGCCTGAGCGTCGGGCATTTCTGCTTGCGCGCTGCTGGGCCTGCAAGGTGCCCGGTGTGGCAGGAAGTCGCCTTGCCGCCAGGGGTCTGTCTCTGGATTAGTTGGGATCATACACTTTTTTTTAAAACGAGCTCTTGTCTCCCTCCACAGGAGAATTTGCAGCCTTCAAGTAGCCACACCACCGGGCAGCATCTACTCTTTGTTTCTTAAGTCTTGTGTTCGTACAGTTTGTTAACATCAGACACAGTTCTCTTCCTCCAATCTTTTTTTAAAGATAAAGAATTTTCAATGCATAGCTGGTATGGAACAGAGTGGAATTTCCCATCCATCGAAAGAGGGACGAATGTTTTAGGACCAGACTCCTCTGCTGCCAGTGTTTCTTCTTCGACACAAATACCGCGTGCATACCAGTCTGCCTGCTCCCCGGAAGAGAGGAGAGAGCCTGAGCGCTGACCTTTTGACGGTCAGGCATGATGGAACGAAAGTGCTGCTACCGCTTGGGACTTGGCTCTGGGAAGCCCGCCAGGTGCCTGGCCCCTAACCTGCACGCCCACCGGGGGCTGCTCAGCCGAGGGGGCGGCGCGATCCCCGGCACCGTTCTCTTTCCTGTTCTGGGGTTTCGTGGTGGAGCGCTCTTTCCTCCGTTCATTTCCGAGGGAAGGAACAAAGATGCAGCATGCCCGTGCCGCGAGGGCGGGCGGGCCTCGCGTGGGCCCAGGCCAGTGGTACCCAGACGAAACAGAAGTAAGCGCGTGCATCGCAGACGGGGCCCGAGGGGCGAGGAGGAGGAAGGGGGTCGGTGTGGAGGCGAAGGGGATGCTGCATCTTTTTCCGGACCTCCTGGGTGGCGGCCTGCGGTTTCCTGGTAGGCTGGGCTGTGCGGGCACAGGCCTTCCCTTCTCACTGGGCCCCGCAATGGAGACACGCACCGGGGTGCTCCACATCTAGCAAGTTCTCAGGAAATACAGTGGATATCTTCCTCTAAGCTCTTCCAGTCACCAAGTACCAATGTGGCTGCTCTGTCCAGGCCCCCCGGCGCCCGGCAGGGTCTAATCAGAAGCCCACCAAACTGCTTCATAACGGTTTTGAATGTGAGACATTTATGTAACTTAAATGTAAGGTACACATTTTAATTTCCAAGTTTCTTCTATTATATTTTTATTAAATAACTTTCAGATCTAATTGAATTGGAATAAAATAAGCCTTCCCACCAGAATTCTATATCCTGGAAAATTGTATTTTTGTTATACAAGCAACTTTTAAAGAAAGGCGATCCTTTTTCTCTATTGAAATCATGGGGAGTCGTAGCATAATGACCGATCTTTATCATTTTTAAATTCATGGTACTTGCTGGATCCACGACTAACATCTTTGCTAATATTCATTGTTTCTCCCGACTGCACTCCGACTCTACGTTCTGCATCTTCCTTCTAGTCTCATCTAGAATATGCAACCTAAAATAAAAATGGTGGTGTCTCCATTCATTCTCCTCCTTCCTTTTTCCCCCAAGCCTGGTCCTCAAAAGGTTGGATAATTTGGCAGTCACGTTCCCAGGCACAGAATAGAGTGATGTAGGTGTCCTGGGACGAAGGGAAGTGGTGTGGGCCTACTTTTGTCCTTTGTGTCGGAAAAAGCTGCTACGTTTTTAAGCTAAAGCTCATTTAAAAAAAAAAAAAAGGAAAACAAAATCTGTGACTCTGGGTTTGTCCTGGCAGATCCCTCCCTTATCCGACACATTCTGGAATCTCTCCTCAGGATTTAGGAATGTAAAGCAAATCTAAGGTATCAGCCCGACCAGGCTCTGAAAGAAATTAAGGGAGGCTCTGTGAGATGATTCAGAGAACTGAACATTGTTACTACAAATTGTGTGTTTTCTGGAAAATCTTTGCCCTCTGTCTCTTTTTTAGTCTACTAAAGCTCACTGCCATTAGATGACTTTCGCTCAGACAGTGTCCTCAGAGGAAGGTTGCTGAAAAGGTGTTCGCAGGGAGACGGAAGCGAGTCCCAGTCAGCGGTGACGCGCACAAGCCCCGTGCCCCTCTGCGTGTCGGCAGCCGTGTCCTAGCACACTGGGACCCCGCAGGCTTGGGAACCGGTTTCTGCTCACTGAAAGAGCATGGTGCTGCCCCGCCTTTAAAAACATGGTCTTGGGAACGTGGGTCCTTGGAAGTGAGTCCCAGCGATGCTTTCCAGCGTGGAGAGAGCTGGCCTTGAGCACGGCTGGCCCTGCCGGTTAGGGGCGCAGACCCCAGGCAGGGCGCAGGAGGTTTCCCTGCGCTTTCCTCAGGCTCGAGAACGTGGTTCAGGGCATCACTGAGCTTTTCCTTCGGGCCCTTAGGAAGACAGAACACTGGGCCGGAGAGAGTAGAGCAGGGAAGGGACTTGCCTTGCACACAGCTGACCTGGCTTGGACCCCTGGTCCCCCCCGTACTGTCCCCCAAGCCCTGCGAGGAGTCAGGAATAAACCCTGAGCACAGTTGGGTGTGGCCAAAAAAAATTTTTTTTTGTTTTGATTAAAAATTAACTTTACCCTTTATGCCGTCAAAATTTCTGTTTTAGAGCACATGCGACATGAGAAAAGGTTTCCTCTCAGTCTCGCTTTATTTTTTGATACTTGGATCGCAGGTAGACTCGGGAGCTCCCTGGGAAGGGTCAGGGGCGCTCCTGGTCGGCGTGAAGCACTTTAGCGCGGCCGGGGAGCCAGTGCGTGGCCCGGCAGACACCGCGGCCCCCGGGAAGGGGCGAGGGACGGGGGGCGAGGCCGCCGACCAGCTGTGACGGGGCCATGAAGGACGGCTCTTAAATGGGATGGTTCCTGGCGGACTTTTTCGTTGTTCAGTGAGAATCTGGGGGATCGACTTCAGCCCCCAAAGTACTGTCGGCCAGTAAGAGCAGAGACGGGACACTGGCGAGCAGCAGAGCCAGGGACACGGTCCTGCTGTCCCAGCACCCAGTCCTGGCGGCGATGCCGAGGACGCCGACTCCAGACCCCGCAGACCCCACCCAAACGTACTTGGAACGTCTGTCTCCCAGGCCGGGAGCTCTGCGGGGCTCAGAGAAACCATCCCGCCTCCAGCCCGAAGCTTGGCAGTCCCGTCCAAGGCTCCAGTTCGTGCAGGCCTTGCTCCGCGCTCATGCTGACCCCTCGTCACCACCGAGCAGGGTTCAGCCAACCCTTCCCGAAACTACCTCCGGAGAACGAGGTTCCTCTTTCCAAATCGGGACAGTGTGGACTGGGATCCGAGCGCTCACGTCAGCCGTCAGGCCGCAGAAACGGAGCTCAGGAGACCCCCGGTTGGAACGAGGTGCCACCGTCCGCGTGGGGCTCGCCTTCAGCCTCGTCACCTTCACGGAGTCGGGGGGACCATTGCTGAGCCGCAGCGGGCTTGGCAAGGCAGTCTGGCTACCACTCTGTCACCGGGGATCCACCCGCCACGAGGCGGGCCTCCCCGCCCACAAGACCCTCTGGTCAGCGTGAGCCGCGCCTGGGCCCGGGGCGTCACTCGTGACGTTCTCAGTGCAAACATGGTGATGTTCTGAGGCCGGGCAGCAGCTCCTTCATTGCCGTGGGGTGGGGAAGGCGCTGGAAAAATACCTTGACAATTTGCCAAATGATCTTACCCAAATGATCTTACCGTGCCTTCGTCATGCAATAAAACAGCTGACATTTCAGCAGGCCGCGCCGGGGTGGGGGAGGAGCCGCTCTCGGCCCCTCTGCTGGTCTTTAGGGGCAGTTGAGACCGCGAGGTCAATGTTCTAAGGGTTTATAGCCAAGAAGAAGAAGAATCCACTCATTTAAAAATTAAAAAAAGAGAGAAAACAGGTAAATTTTCAGCGAACAAAACTATTTTTTTAAAGCACACAATCCCTCGTGGAGTCAGTTATATTTATCACATAGAGCAACGAGGTTGAAACTGTAGTTCAGTGACGTTTCTAGCGAAACTTTTCTACTCCTGTGGGTCCCTCAAGGCGTGGGACTTTTAAGCGAAGCCTCGAGAGCTGTTTCCTGCTGAGGGAAGCTGCGGGACAGACGAGTTCCGAGTCCTGGGCGCCGCTGCCCGCCCGTTCCTGGGTGAACTCCGTCGGTAGCTTGAGCGGGACGGGCTGTTGTGAGTCGGCTGCAGTCTCATCTGCCACCAGACACCCCGGCGCCTTCCGGCCGGGTTGCAAGAGCAGCTCTGCCTGCCCGGGGGGGGGGGGGGGGGGGGGGAGGTCATCGGAAGCATCAGGACCCGAGACCGTCAGCTCTGCTGTTGCCGGCAAACTTCGCTGCCGCCTGGCAGTTGAACCCTAAGTCAACAGAGTTCGCTGGCGGGACGGGGACGGTGGCTGAGACAGGCGGCCGAAGTCCTGAAGCCTCGGGTGACGGAAACCGTGCTTCACCGCAAAGCACAGAGGGACCCGGACCCCCGCCCCCTCCGGAAGTACGTCTTTTTAAATGTCAGCAACAATTTCACCTGTGAATGTAGTTTTTTATTCCTTGCTAAATCCGGCGGTTTTGACTCTTGCAAGGAGAGCAGCAGTCGTGCGTGAGAACACAGCCAGTGTCCAGCGTGTGACGCGTTTTTTTTTTAAAGAGAATCCTCTAGACGGAAGTACTTTTTAAAAACAAAGGAACTGGAGTTGGTTTTTATGTTCGTATCAGCAATATCTCTGTGCCAGGGCTCGGCGGCTCCTGGCCCTGGCACACAGCCCCAGACAGATGGCCCAGCGGCTCCCGTCCGGCCCGGGGGTGGGGCGGGGGACTCGCGAGGGAGAGCTGCTTAGCCCGGTTCTGTCCTGAGAAGTTCGTGTTGTGTTCGTGCGTGCCGCCTTCCTAACCCGTGTGTTGTAGTGCCGTGTGTGTCCTCCCATGCACAGAGACTGGGGACTCGCGTAGGTAAGCCGTGTGGCCCCAGCATCGAGACAAAGGGACCAAAGCGTCAGGGGAGAGGCCGTGGACACGAGGTGGGAAGTAAACCAGTGACCTAGACTGCAGCGTCCGAGTGCAATAAGTGTGCTGCTTCCTCTAAGCTGTGAACTCATCCCCTCCGTGTGCGTCTGTCCGCTGGCCCTCCCCGACCCGTCGGGGACTCGCTCCCTCCCGTGCAGCGGCCTGTGGTTCCGTGTCTGCCCTGACCGTCCCCTCCCTCAGCCCAAGCCAGCCAGCCGCGTGTGCCCCTCGAATTCTGTTGGGTCGTGACCGCTGCTCTGGGTTTGGGCCCAAAGAAATCAAGTCGCCCCCATTCCGCGAGCACGTGGGTTTGAGGACAGTTCTCCAAGGGACAGGGCAAGGAAAATCCTTAGGGTTTTCACTGTGCTGCGGCCGGGACTCCTGGTCTCCCCCCTACTCTGGTGGCCTTGACACTCACACTCCCGCCTCGCTGCCAGTGAGGCTCCCGCATCCACTCAAGCACAGAAAGGTCTGGGTGTGCCCGGGGGAAAGGTGGGATGGTTTCCATGGCCCGCACACCTCTCTCTACCTGCTTTGCAAAAATTACAATGGAGTAACTATTTTTAAAGCTTATTTTTCAATTCATAAAAAAAAATAAAATAAATTTATTTTCCGTCAGATGGATGTCTCCCTTTGTCCCTTACTCCTCAATGTTTGCTTGAATCTTCCTTTTTAAAAAAAAAAAAACAAAAAACAGAAAAACAAAAAGACTCTTCCCACACCTACTTCTTGATACTTCGGTTCTCTTTCCTGCTCAGGTCCCTTCATTTGTACTTTGGAGTTTTTCTCATGTAAATTTGTACAATGGAAAATATTGTTCAGTTTGGATAGACAGCATGGAGAATTAAATTTTAAAAAAGATAGCCGAACTTCAGATTGAAGAAATTTATTTGTGTAAAGTTATTTAAAAACTGTATTATAGAACAAGGCAAACAAGCTCTCTGTACTTGATGTGAATATGCGCATACACTCTAATAAAGATTGACTGCATGGACGCGGCTCTTCTTTCTCTGACCCTCCCTGCCCCCAGCCAACCTGGACCTGCCCCTCAGGGACTCCCGGTCTGTACAGGCGGGGCTGAGAAATGCATCAAACATCACTCACCACTTAGGTGCAAGTCCCTTGGAAATGCTCTGCCCGGGCACAGCTGGGGTGGTGACAGTCTTTGGGGGGTTTTTGGGGGGGGGGGGGCCACACCTGGCGATGCTCAGGGCTTACTCCTGGCTCTGTGCTCAGGAATCACTCCTGGTGGCACTCAGGACCATACGGAAGGCTGGGAATTGAACCTGGGTTGGCCACGTGCAAGGCAAGTGCCCTGCCTGTGGTCCTAGGGCTCCAGCCCCTGCGACTGGCGTATTTCCCTTCTCGCAGTGCCCTCGAACGTTGGTGTTTTGTTTGGGGACCACACCCAGGGGTGCTCAGGAATCACTCCTGGTGGGCTCAGCGGACCACATGGGGTGCCGGGGATAGGACTCCGGTTGGCCGCCTCCCCTCCTGTCACTCTGGTCCCGTGTGGGGCACGCTCGTGTTGGGGGTGCCCCTCGCGTGGGTTAGTGTCACTTGACTGGAGAGGTTCCCGGAGGGCTTGTTTCAAGCTTCTCATTTGGGGAGGGGGTGGCAGATTTGGATCACACTCAGTGGTGCTTAGGGTCAGGACCACAGGTGCCTTACCCCCTGCCCTATCTCTAGCCCTGTCAATCACAACACACACAAAAAACACATGGACATATTTGAAACTATGCTAATTTTTAAGATTTTTTTTTTAACATTTGTTGGTTTTGGCAGCACACCTGGCAGTGCCCAGGGGTTACTCAGGACTTATTTCTGGCATTGCTCAGGGGACCATACGGATACCAGGGATCGAACCTGGGTTGGCCACGTGCAAGGCTGATGCTTCCTCACTGTACCATGGCTCCAGCCCCAACCAATGAACTTTTTCCATGCTAGCTACCCCGCTGAGTTAATTTTGCGCGTTTGAGTTTCTGACCTTAAGTTTGAAGATTTCTAGAAGAAAACCTTGCAAAGCTTCCCCTGGAAGCCCTAAGTTGAACATGAAAAGTCCGATGTATATGCAAGGCAGCAGCTACCAGGAGCTGGCAACTGCCTTCACACCCCGCCGGCTCACAGAAAACACTGCCAAGACGAGCACTTTCTCTGAGCCTGTTTCCCATCTACTCAGCCGCAGAGCGCTGCCTTGTGCGTATGAGGCCCTGAGTTTTATCCCCAGCACTACAGAAAAGTTTCTCAGCACATTTTCAGAAATCATATTGACCAAACTGACCACAGCGTGTTTTTCAGAACATTCAAGTTACTGCCTTGATCCCGCAAGCAGGCCCAGTGGCGCTCAGGTTACCCCGAGATGCAGTTCTCGCTCCTTCCCAGGTGTTCAGCAGGGCTGGAGCCAGTGCACCAGCCGGGCACCTCAGGGGGCCACACTGGGCTTGGTGCCCACCACCACATACCCCAGGCACAGCCCGGTGTGGGCCAAGAACCAACCCAAAGATGCTTTGGGGCGGGGGATGGTATTCTGTGAGAGGTTTTCCTCACGACTCACCCCCGGTTAACTGCATTATTGCAATGAGGTTCTGTACAGAGGAGCCGCACACGCGGCCCCCGGAAGTCTCGGGACTGGCGGTGGTCAGTCTCCTGCGTCCAGTGTCGGCACAGAAAGGGGCCCGACGGGGCTCAGCAGCACAGGCCACACCTCGTGCATGTCTCAGCGTTTGCTCCCTGGCGCCCCTGAAAAACACCTCAGCGAGGAGCCCTTGAGGGCCGCTCACGGGGCTTCCCGGGCAGGGCTGGGCTCCCCGGTGAGGCCTGGCGGGGGTGGTGCCGGGCCCCGGCCTGTGCTTCCCCGGAACTATCCCCCTTCATCAGGGACAGATCCAGTTTGCTCTGTGGGCTCACCTGGCAGTGCTCGGGGGTCATGTGGAGCCAAATCAAACGTGGGCAAAGTCTGAGGCCCGGGGCTGGGGCTCGCTGCGCTGTTGCGGCACCCCCCAAAGGCCAGAGGGAGCGCGGGCGCCAGGCCCTGCCTGCGGCTGCCATTCCCGCCCCCCAGACCCAACGCCTCGGACCCCAGTCCAGTACCCCCCCCACCCCGACCCCCGAGCCCAAGGCTGATCCCAGCGGCGTCTGCAGCCGCCTGCCCCAGCCCTGGCAGTGCCCCACCCCAAAGATAAAAGCAGGCCAGCGAGGAGCCCCCCTCCCGCCCATCCCGTCAGGCACTTTCCCTGCCACACGCCGCCCCGAGCTGGGAGGCGCGTGAGGCCGAAAAGAACTTTGAAACAATCGTGGGAAAAGTGAATCTGGTTCTTCCATCTCGGGGGCCACACCTGGCGGCGCCCGGCGCTTATCCCGGCTCTGCTCCCAGGGGTCGCTCCTGGCGGGGCTCCAGGGCCATTTTGGTGCTGTGGGTGGAACCCAGTTAGACCACTCGCGGTCAGCGCCTTCCTTACCCCTGTACTGTCTCTCTCCGGCCCGGAAGGGAAATATCCTGGCCTGGCGGGGCTCAGGGGACCACCCGGTGGTGCCAGGGGGTGCTGTGTGCTAGCCCCCTGCTTTACCCCCGTCCTCCCCCTGGCCTGCAAAACTGAAGTATCTTCAGCTCCTCCCTGGGGCCCGGGGGTGACCCCTGCTGGTGCTGGCATTCAGACGGGGTTCCAGGAATTCCAACCAAGGCTGGGGGGCTGGAAGGCCGGCACCATCCCGCTCTGCGCTCTCGGCCCGTTCCCTCTGGCTCCCACTCACCTGGCCGGTCTTCACCACTCACCCCGACGGCCCCGCCCACCAGAGAGGCCACGCATGGCTCTACTCTGGCTACTCGGGCCAAGTACTGGCCGCCACAGAGAGACGCGGTCTGGCCCATCAGCGTGCAATGCAAGACGGGGCCCGGGCCCGTGAAGGCGCGCTGCCTGCGGCCATCACCGGGAGCTCGGGGGCCTCGCAGGCGCAGAGCCCTGAGACCCCGCGGGAAAAGGGCGGCGGACAGGGTCAGACACATCTAGGAGGCGGGACCTCGTTCTTGACCACTTTAATTTATAATCTGAATGTACAACACAGAGGCCATGACGTCACACCACGGCGCGGCCCCTGCAGGGAAAGGAGAGCAGAAAGCGTCAGTCACCCCGCTCGGCCCAGCCGCTGCCCCGCGACTCCAGGGAAGGGGCATGTCCCGGGTCTCTCAGGGTCCACAGGCCAGGGCGGGGGGGCTGGCAGCCTGCCAGCAGGCCTGGGCAGCCTCACCACAGCAAAGCGGGGACAAGAAGCTCCTCTTCAGCTGACCTTCGGGGGCCACCCCCTGCAGGGTGGCAGGGGTCACACCTGGGACCCCCCTCAGTCTCTCCCCAGCCCTTCTTGGTGATGTCACTGGGGACATGTAACCGCCATCATGCTTCCTATCTGTTCGGAACCCCGAGGCCTTTGAGTGATGGAGATTATCAGTAATTTTCGGGGGGGTGCCAGGGGTATCCGACCACACCCAGCTGTGCAAGGAGCTTGCAGGCAGTGCTGGGGGGGTCCCAAGGAGGTTGCTGAAAATCGAACCAGGGCCGGCCCTGTGCAAGGCAAGTGGCCTTGACCCCTGGGCTCGCTCTTTCGCTCAGTGCTTTGGCGGGAAGGAGTTTGTTTTGCTGTTTCCTTGGCCGGTCCAGGGCTGACACTCGGCCTCACACACAAGGCGAGATCTGCCAGTGGCCGACATGCCTGTCCTCATACTTCCCTTTCAGAAGAAAAAAAAATCCTGGTCAGGGAAAGCTGAGGCCAGAGGCTTTCGCTGTTTCCGAACTGCGAGGGCCGGGAACGGATTGGGAAGAACAGGAATGAAGCAGAGGCCCCAGCCCGGGGCCCTACCGAGGAAAGAAAAGCAGGCCTGGAGCGGGCACGGCAGGGAGGGTGCTTACCCGAAGCGGCCAAGCCAGGTTTGATCCCCAGCACCCCAGAGGGTCCCCAAGCACTGCTGGTGTGGCCCACAAGCCCAGCACCCCGAAGTGACTAGAAGTGGTGGCCTACCCCCACGCCCAGCGGGCGGCGTCCCTCAGTCCTCATCGTCAGGAAGAATGCCCAGCTCCTCGTCCGTCCACTGGGAAGGGTCCGGGTAGGGGAAGTGACCCTGCAGAAGACATTTGAAACTGGTCAAGAACCGACATTCTGAGGCCAGAGCGATGATACAGTGGGCAGGATGGCCTCGCATGCAGCCAACCCGGGTTCGATCCCCGGCACCCCATATGGTCCCCTGAGCACCGCCAGGAGTGATTCCTGAGTGCAGAGTCAGGAGGAACCCCTGAGCATCGCCGGGTGTGACCCAAAAAGGAAAAAAAAAACAAAAAGATGTTTCGTATACCAGGTTCTGCTTCAGAAGAAACCGTGGGAAAAGCGCCAGCCTAATGGGCCCACGCGGGCCGTCACAGGCGCAGACACGGTGGGGCTGAAGCCTCTAGGACCAGGCCACGGGCTCTCCCTGCAGCCAACCCCAGGTCTGGTGGCGGTGCCACGTGCCTGGGCTCCAGCTTGACGGAAGCTTGGCTGAGGCAGGCGGGCGGGCGGGCAGGCGGGCCCCTCCAAACGGCAAACAGGGCCCACGGCAGCCCCGCATCCCGGCGCCAAGAAGGGGATACCTAAGGAAAACACTCACCCAGGGACAAAAAGGCAACCACAAAGGGTAACAGGCCCGGAAATAAGAAGTCAGAGACACAAGGGGAACAAAGGGAAGGGAGTGAGAAAAGGGGGCGGGGTGTCCCGCGGCATTAGGGGGCACACTCTGGGCCAGAGGACAGGGTTCAAGCCCCACCATCCAAAAATAAATCAGTACAATAAAAATTAAAAAGGGGGGGCTGGAGTAATAGCATAGCGGGTAGGGCATTTGCCTTGCACGCGGCCGACCCGGGTTCGATTCCCAGCATCCCATATGGTCGGTCCCTTGAGCACCGCCAGGAGTAATTCCTGAGTGCAGAGCCAGAAGTAACCCCTGTGCATTGCCAGGTGTGACCCCAAAAGAAAAAAAATTAAAAAGGGAAAAAAGGGAGTTTAGAAAAAAAGAAAAAGTGAAAAAAGACCAAAAGAAAACCGACGGCCATGGCCCACGCACGCGGGGGGCTGCGAGGACGGCGTCGGACACTGACTTCTGCAAGCAGAGCCAAAAAATGAGGCTGAGGGAAAAGAAAAACAGATACTGAGCACACGAACTCCTGTCAGATAAGACAGCCACAGGTGAGGGGGGCCGAGCACCATGACAAGGGTGGGCGCTCGCCTTACAGCTGACCCGGGTCCCCCTAATACTGCCAGAGGCAAGCCGCGGGCGCAGAGCCAGGAGGAAGCCTCGAGTACAGCCAGGTGTGGCCCAAAACCCAAAAATCAAACAACAAATGGCGAGCAGGTGGAGGGGAATGAGCAGAGAAACTGCCGGAGGCAGGGCCGGGGAGATGCTGGCTGTCCGGCTGTCCAGCCGTCGGGCCAGAGTCCCAGGTGTGACTCCCAGCACCATCGGGAGTAGCTTGAGCACGGCCAGGTGTGCCCTTGACTCCATAAAAGAAAAATAGGGGGCTGGAGCAATAGTACAGTGGGTAGGGCATTTGCCTTGCACGCGGCCGACCCGGGTTCGATTCCCAGCATCCCATATGGTCGGTCCCTTGAGCACCGCCAGGAGTAATTCCTGAGTGCAAAGCCAGGAGTAAGCCCTGTGCATCGCCGGGTGTGACCCAAAAAGTGGAAAAAAAAAAAAAAGAAAAAGAAAATGTTGCTCAAACCAGCAAAACGCTGGGGGGGGAGGGGCGGAGAAAGCACAGCGGCTAGGCCCTTGCCTTGCACCCGAGCTGCCCCTATTCCCAAGCCCACCCGGAGTGACTCCTGAGCTTAGAGCCAGGAGTAGCCCAAAACCAAACCAGCAAAGAAACGAGTCGATTACCCGGGCGGAGTCGATTACCCTCCCCCCTCCCCCCCCAGCTCGTCCCGTGGCACTCACCAGCACCGCGTCGTAGTCGTGCCAGAGGCGCCAGAGGATCCAGAACCACATGAGGCCGCTGAAGAACTCGGCCTGGACCACCTGCGAGCGCGTCAGCTCCGGGAACTGGCGGTAGCGGGGCTCGATGTGCACCCCGCCGCCGGCCCTGGGGCGGCGAAAGGCGGCTCAGAGGCCAGAAGCCCACCCTCGCGCTCCTCCCGCACACGCCCCCGCAAGCAGCCGCTTCTCTGAGGCTGCCTCGGACCAGCGGAGCAGCCAGGACCCGCCGGACTCTCCAAAGGCGAGGCCTGAGGTTCCCTCCCTGCGAGCTCGCGGCCCTGCGGCAGGAGTGAGGGTCCAAGCATCGGGCTCAGGCCGGAGATGACACGGGTCAGGACAGGGCCTGGCACGCACCAGGGCCTCGTCCCCGCACCACGGGGTCCGAGCATCGCCCCATTCTTGGGCACTACTTTGGAACCACTAGTTGGCCAAGCCGCCACCGGATGTGTCCGTGTGGCTCCAAAACTTAAAATTTTTTGAACAAAAACTTAGGGGAGCTAGTTCAACAGGCAGGACGCTCGCCTGGCAAACAGCTGGTCCAGGTTCCATCGCCAGCACCCCGAGGACCCGCTGCGGTGGTCCCTGAGCTCAGAGCCAGGAGTTAGCCCCAAGCATGGCCAGGAGTGACACAAAAACGCAAAAAAATTAAATCGCTAAGATATGGGGGTGGGATGTCTCAAAGGAGGGCACACACTCAGGATTCAAATCTCGCACCACGTGTTTCCTTGGACACCGCTGGGCGTGGCCCAAAACAAACCAAATCTCCAAAAGTCGCTATCACCTCCACCCGTGCTCGCTGAGCCAGGTCTCTGGCCGCTTTGCCATTCCCTCCCCCGCCCACCGGAGGGGTCCCCTCCTAGCCTCTGTCACTCCCGGACCCCCACTGGAGGCCTCAAAGCACCAGCCAGACGCTGTCTTCTCCACGAGGTGTGTCCTCACCTCCTCTAAGCCACATTCACCTGGGAACTCTCAGGACCAGCTCCGGGGTAGGGAAGACCTTTGTTCTGTTTGGTTTGGGGGTCATACCTATCGGTGCTGGGGTTACTCCTGGCTCTGCGCTCAGAAATCACTTCTAGTGGGCTCGGGGGACCATACGGGATACCGGGGATCGGACCTGGGTCCGCAGCATACAAGGTAAGTGCTAGGTAGCCCTGTACCATCTCTCTGGCCCCCGCTTGGGTGAAAGTGGGGGGTTGTTTGTTTGGGGGCTATACCTGAAAATACTCAGGGTTTACTCCAGGCTGTATGCTCAGAGATCTCTCCTGGCGGGTCAGGGGACGCGAGGAGGGACATATGGGGTGGCGGGGATCGAATCCGCAGTAGGGATGGGTTGACGCGGTATTTAATATGAGCTCAGGCAACGGAGCCGGACCCGCCCAGGCCCCGCCCAGGCCCCGCCCAAGTTCCGCCCCTTACCCTCAAACCCCGCCTCTCACACCCGCAAACCCCGCCCCACACAGGCCCCGCCCCGCGCGGCCGCACTACAAATCCCAGCATGCCTCGGGGCGAGGGGTCGCCGCAAGGTCCCAGAGCCGCGCGTCAAGGTGAGGGCGCCCCGGACACGGGCACTTTCCCTTCCCAGGAGGCGAAGCCTCGGCCCCCGCCGACACTCACCGGCGGACTCCGGCGCCCCCCGCCTCCTGCGCACGGACGCCCCTGAAGAGGCGGCGTCCGAGGCGAACGAAGGGCGCTACTCGCGTCAACGCCGACATGCCAGCCCGCGTCCACCCAGCCGTGCCCGCCGCGCCTCCGCGACGTCACTTCCCCACGCCCGCCTGACGTCATCGGCCTGCGCCGCTCGCGGCCCCGCGTCACGTCGTCCGGGGAGGTGGGGCGTGTGGCGGGCGGGGGCGGCCCGCGGACACGCCGTGGGCCCTGGGGAAACCCAACACCGCGCCAGGACTCGGGGCCGCCCCACGTCCGGCCCGTGCCGGCCTGTGCCGCGTCCCCACCGGCCCTGCGCGGGCCTCGGCTGCTCCGGTGCTTCCAGAGCTCCCGGCTGCTGTTGCACCTTATTTCTAGTCATTTCTGACCGCGGTGTCGCAGCTGCGGTACTCGAGAGCCCCCTTACCGCCTCCGTGCGCCCCGCCGCCCCGCCAGCCCCCGGTCACTCTCGTCTCTGCGTCGGTAGCCCGGGCCAGTGGCTGGACCCGTTTCCTTCTGGCTTGTTTCCGTGTATTCCGCATTTGAGCGAGATTGTCGGGTATTTACATGGAAGTTCTGTTCGTAGTGTGTGCACGGGTCTCCAGATAGTTTCCCAGCGTGACCGAACGGACAGATTCTTTTTTTTTTCTTTTAAGTAAAATTTAATTTAATTACTTATTTATTTATTTTTGCTTTTTTGGGGTCACACCCGGCGATGCACAGGGGTTCCTCCTGGCTCTGCACTCAGGAACTACTCCTGGCGGTGCTCAGGGGACCATATGGGATGCTGGGAATCGAACCCCGGGTCGGCCGCGTGCAAGGCAAACACCCTATGAACTGCTATCACTCCAGCCCCCGAACGGGCAGATTCTTACTGGTGAGCTTGATGACCAGCAGTGACCACCCCACCCCCACTCCCCGCCCCCAGGTCCTCCCGCTTGTGGGCTGGCAAGCTGGCGTTATCACCTGGGCTGCGCACTCAGCTGCTTTCCGTCAGCCGGCTGGGGGCTGCTTTGTGTGCGGTCGCAGCCGTGGTTTGCAGGTCGTGGTGGTCGTGCTCGGGGCCGCTGCAGGCCGGGGCCAGGCTTGCACAACCCTTTCTGCGGCGCTTACGTGCTCCAGGCGGCATCGCAGCAGGGAATTGCCTGTCGGCTCTGCACCGCACGCAGGATCTCTGCCAGGATCACGCTTGGCACACGTGATGCCCAGGGGGTGAACTTGTAGTACCCTGCGGCTGAACTCGTGACCACATGCTTGCTTGCGAGGCAGGGCCCTGAACCTGTATGTTACTCTTGCCGGCCCTTGCTTGCTGCTTTTGACCTTGTAATAAAATTCAGCAACAAATCAGTTAACAAAAAACTATCAAGAAGACTATTTGAAGTTCAGTGAAACTGGCCCTACTTGCATAGGACCTGCAGGACCTTGGTTACTGGTGGCACTGTCCGTGTGACAATCGTGGGTACTTATAGGAAAGAAACTGGCCCTGTCCACTGGCATTCTGTGGAAATAGATTTTTGGTCACGCCCTGCAGTGCTCAGGGGCCACTCTTGGTAGTGCCGAGGATCAAACAACCCTCATTGGCTACCTACAGGCAAGCAACCTAACCCCTGTGCTATTTCTCTAGCCCCTGTGTATGTAATTGAAATGTCAGCGTCTGCGAACTAGGCACCTTTCAGTAGAAGGGGTGAGAAAAGAAACAGAAGGAAACAAAATAAGTTTATTCTTTCTTCTCCTCCACCAAGCATTGTCCCTGAATTAAGGTGCCCTTGGCCCCGACTGGATGGAGACATCTCCCTCCCCCTCCTTCCGCATGGGAAGCCCACACTCCCGGTTCGCAAGCATTCCAGCGGAGGGGACTGTGGCCCGGGGCTCCGGTCAGGGGGCGGCGGCGGCCAGTCCTTTCAGCAGGAAGGGTTTGGCGGCATCCAGAATGTCCAGCTTGGGGTCCAGTGAGCGGCCAAGCCCCTCCAGCACCATGATGGCAAACACGATGGAGGCAAAATTGCTCTCAAGTTTCACCTGCAGCAGAAACGCGGCAGCTCCGAGACCCGGGACAGCACTGTCGCTGTGCTGTGTGGCTTTCCCCACCGCCTGACATTCCAGCCCCTTCCCCTGAACATTTAGGGAAACCTGAGGAGTGCGGTATGAACTGGTCTGGGCCTGAGTGGGCCTGGGTGTGATCTAAACAGCAGTGAGCCCTGAACAGATCGATGGTTAAGACTCCTGAAGGGGGCTGGAGCCATAGCACAGCAGGTAGGGTGTTTGTCTTGCACGTGGCAGACCTGGGTTCAATTCCCAGCATCCCATATGGTCCCCCGAGCATTAAAACTGCTTTCAGGAGGCTGGAGCGATAGCACAGCAGGTAGGGTGTCTGCCTTGCATGCGGCTGACCTGGGTTCGAGTCCCAGCATCCCTTATGGTCCCCCGAGCACCACCAGGAGTAATTCCTGAGTGCATGAGCCAGGAGTAACCCCTGAGCATCTCCAGATGTGAACCCCCCCCCCCAAAAAAAAAAAAAAACTCCTGAAGGAGCTGCCATCCTCATCCCATCCAGGGATGGCTCCTAACCCAAACACCAAGGAATCACCCCCGTTAGCCCCAGCCCCCGTCATGCAAGCGGAGGGGAGAAAGGCAGGAACCGGCTGAATCAGGCCAAGTTCACTCTGCTGAGACGGGCGTCTGCACCTCAGGATCAGGGGTGCTTGATCGGATGCCCCCCCAGGCACAGTCCTGAGGCCTAGGAGACTCGGTGGGCTACCCCGGCTTTGCACTCCGCCTCCCACCCGCAGACAGCAGCATGGAACCCCTGGGCACACAGCCAGCTAGGAAGGCCCTGAGCACCGCCAGATGTGGCCCCCAAACCAACCAACCGGGGCTGGAATAAAAGTATAGCAGGTAGGGCGTTTGCCTTGCACACGGCCGACCCAGGTTTGATTCCCAGCACCCCATAGGGTCCCCCGAGCATCGCCAGGAGTAATTCCTGAGATGCAGAGCCAGGTGGAACCCCTGGGCATCGCTGGGTGTGACCCAAAAAGAAAAAAAAAAAACAGATGTTGGGCTGAGGGTATCGGTCAATGATCAAGCACTTGCATGAGGCCCCAGGTTCGATCCCCAGCACCACCAGAAAAAAAGGCAAAAGCTGCCGTAGGACAAGCACCTCTCCCCACGGCAGAGTCCTGGGGCGCGCCTGGCACCTCACCTTGTGAGTCATCAGCAGCTTGAAGACACTGGACAGGAGGCTGGAGACCTGGAGCTGGAAGAGGGAGAGGGGCTGCAGCGCAGGCGAGGGGTCCTTGCTCCTCCCCCTGGCCCTGACCTCGCACCCCCAACCCCCCCCCCCTCCACCCCCGGGAACACGCGCTCTGCCCAGCCTCGGAGCTGCTCACCTTCTCCAGGGTGATGGTCTTCTCCCGGGCCTGCGTCACCAGCCTGGCCATCTCCGCCTTGAAGGCCTCCACGTCCTTGCACTCGCTGGCCCGGGCGTGATGCAGGATGAGCTCGGCCACCCGCTGACCCTGAGAGGTGCCAAGGGAAAGGGTGTCGGCGGGCGGCTTGGGGCAGAGGCCAGGATGGTGCGAGATGCAGGGGCGGGGAGGGGGGGGGGACAGAGGGGCTCTGGGCAGAGCGCAGCCCCGGTTCCGGGCACTGCACGGGTGGGCCCCAACACTGCCCCCAAACAGAAGATGTTCTGCCCAAACCCCTCTTCATTGCTTCTGCCTAGCCTTGACCCCCAAGGACTCTCAAAGCCCCCACCCGGACCCGGGCTGGTCAGAGGCCAGCGTCTGTGGCTCGGGCTCCGGGAGGCATTGCTGGCCGAGCAGCCTGGCCCGTGCCCCCGCCCCAGGCCTCGGCCCCCCACGCTTCATCCCAGAGTCCCTCACCACTCACCGCCTGCCACGCCTCTGCCCCTTCACCCCGACCCAGGTCCCGCCGTGTGCCCGCCCCAGTGGTCCCACTGATGCCTCGCACCCCTTCTTGGGCAGACGGGCTCGGCCCAGGCCCAGGGGCTGCTCCCTCTGGAGCCGGCCCCCTGCCTCCTCGTTGTCGCCATTGTTGATTTCCCCATTCCCCTCTTTCCCTGAGTCTTGTCTTCCTGTGAGGGATTGGGGAGTTTTGTTCTTGTGGTGCTGGGGGTCGAACCCAGGGCCTCACAGATGCAAGGCCAGATTCTGGCACTAAACCCTGCACAGGGGCCGGGGGCTCTTCACTGTCCCCCCTGAATCCTGGGTTTGCATCATGCCGCCCTGTGCTGAATCCCTTTCTCCAAAGCTTCACCTCGGCCAGCAGAGCCCGGCAGTCCCCAGCCGTGATGCCCGTGGAGGCTGCGGCCTCCGCTGCGCCTCTCACAGCCTGGTGCACACGTCTGGGCTCAGTCCCCAGCACCACTCGCCCCGGACCCGGCAGGTCCCGAAGCAAAAGCAAGAAGGCAGCCAGCCAGCAGGCGGACAGAGGACAGGACAGGACGAAAGGCTCGGACGCCCCCCGCGGTGCCATCCCTGCGTCCAGGCTGGGCCCTCAGCGCACAGGGTCCCTCCCAGGTACCAGAGCCACCTCAGGGCCCCTTCTGCTCCAGCCCAGAGGTTCCGGGCATCACCCGGCCTGCCTGCTCTCACCTGGCCCAAGGCCACGGCCGTGAAGACGGCCCGGAAGTTGCTCAGGTCAGCGGCCTGCAGCTCGGCCACGATGCCCGCATCCAGCAGCACGAGACGCAGTGGGTGTGGGGCAGCAGCAGGTGGCAGCGGGGGCCCCTGGCCCTCGGGAGAGCCCTCGGCGCCCTGTACCAGGATGTTCCCCGGGTGGAGGTCGGCGTGCACGAAGTTGTCCACAAATATCTGCAAAGAGTCAGGCGCCCGTGAAGGCAGCGTCGGGCCAGGGAGCGCATGCAGGAACCCCAGCCCCCAGCCTCCCGCGCTGCCAGCCCCAGGGGGTCCCGGGAGCAACACCCACCCCTGGGGGTGGCCCCAAGGCAAAAGGAAAAATAAAAGCAAGTTGGGGCTGGAGAGGTGGTTCGGCAGGCAGGGGGTTGGCCTTGCATGCGGCAAACTCGGGTTCAATCCCCGGCACCCAGTACGGTCCCCCAGGCACCATCAGGTGTGTCCCCACTCTTAAAAAAAGATAGATGGCATGCATGTGGGGGCCCCGGTTTCAGCCCCCGACACCATGGTCTCCCACCTCTCCCCAGGACTGTCTGGAGACCCCAGACTAACTGCCAGCTGTGGCCTCAAAACCAAAGAGCAGCGGGACTGGAGTGATAGCACAGCGGGTAGGGCGTTTGCGTTGCACCCGGCTGACCCGGGTTCAAATCCCAGCATCCCATATCGTCCCCTCAGCACCGCCAGGGGTGATTCCTGAGTACATGAGCCAGGAGTGACCCCTGTGCATTGCTAGGTGTGACCCAAAAAGAAAAAAAAAAAAAAAAAAAGCAGGGGCTGGAGCAATAGCACAGCGGGTAGGGTATTTGCCTTGCACGTGGCCGACCCAGGTTCAATTCCCAGCATCCCGTATGGTCCCCTGAGCACCACCAGGAGTAATTCCTGAGTGCAGAGCCAGGAGTAACCCCTGTGCATCACCAGGTATGACCCAAAAAAAGCAAATAATAATAATAAACAAAAACCAAAGAGCAAAAGGTAGGCCCCCGCCGCATGGGGGCGCAACGTGGTCTCAGCCCTGCGTCTCCCCACCCCCCACCCCGCCCCCCATACACACCATCTTCAGCAGCATGTTGATGCCCAGCCGTGCAATCTTCCTCTTGACGGGCACTGGGGTCCCGGCCTGCTGGAAGCTGGACACGGGCACACTCTCCTGCGACGGGAAGGGGACCCACGCTCTCTCTGCGCGCCCTGCCTGTCTCACCGTGTCCCCAAGGCCACAGCCGCATCCTGGCCCCCGGAGCAGAAGGTGACCCGAAGCGCCCCTAGTGAGTCTGTCCCCGGAGCACATGCCCCTTCCATACCCCTTTTCAGAAGGGGAGCGCCCCCTCCCCACACTGGCTCTGTCCCCCACCGCTTCCAGTGTCCTGGTTAAGGGCAGGGCGGGCGGGCGCCAGAACAAACCAGTGTGGGGGCAAGGATGTGGCTCAGAGCGGCGGAGACACACTCAACACGCAAGGCCCTGGGCTTGCCCCCGCCCCTCAGGACACTCCTCGCCCCCAGCACTGCCATGGCTCTCCCACCCACAGCAAAAGAAGGCTGAAAGCCGGAAGCATCGCTGAACCACCTGAGCATACACAGTACATGCAGGAGGCTCGGGTGCGAGCCCCAGCACCACACGCCCCATCCAGCACTGCACGGAGTCCTCTCCAAATGTGGCTCAAGGGGGCTGGAGCGATAGCACAGCGGGTAGGGTGTTTGCCAACCCGGGTTCGATTCCCAGCATCCCATATGGTCCCCTGAGCACCGACAGGAGTGATTCCTGAGTGTATGAGCCAGGAGTAACCCCTGAGCATCACCAGGTGTGACCCCAAAAGCAGAAAATAATGATAATGGGGGGGAGGGAGGTCAGCAGACTCAAGGGAATCTGTACTCGGGGCTATTGGTCCCCAACACTGGTGAGGGTGGCCCCTGAGCCAGGAGGAGTCCCCGACACCAGCAGGTAGGAGCCGATATAAAAACGGTCTGGAGCGGCAGCAGGGAAGGCGCTTGCCTTGCACGCATGCGGTCCTAGGTCCGATTCCCAGAACCACAAAAAATTTTGTCTGCGGAATAGTCTCAACTGAAGTTGACCTACACAAAATTGTCAAAATCCCTAATGAAACCATGGTAAAAAGAAAAAAAAAAAAAAAAAGAATCTGCCCTTATGGGGGCATGAAAGAACCACAGTTTGTTCGTTCCTGAGCCCAGGCAGGAAAAATGACGGGGAAAGAGAGAAGCGTGAGAGGGTGGAGTGTGCACATTTGGGTGGGTTCATTTTTGCGAATACGAGCTGTGCTCGGGGGGCTGGAGCAATAGCACAGCAGAGAGGGCGTTTGCCTTGCACGTGGCCAACCCGGGTTCGATTCCCAGCATCCCTGAGCACCGCCAAGAGTAATTCCTGAGTGTACATCCAGGAGCAACCCCTGTGCATCACCCAGTGTGACCCAAAAAGAAAAAAATAATAATAAAACAAGCTGTGCTTGGGAATGGGGGTGTCTCCGTGCTCAGTGCTGGGCGCAGGGGTCAGCTTCTGCAGTGCTGGGGTCGATGTGATGAGGCTGGGGAAAACTAGGGCCACGCCCAGGCCCAGGCCAGACGGGGTGCCCTGGCACGGCCGCTCCCACTCCCCACCCAGGCTAGTTCGATCGTCCAAGCAGCCCTGGTGACGCTCTTCTACCCTAACAGGCAAACAAGAGGACTAAAGCCCAGAGAGATGAAGTGACTTGCTCAAGGCCACACAGCGGATAGGGCTGGACCCTCTGAGCTACGGGGTCCCAGGGTGGCACCCTCCGGAGTCACTCGGGCTCCCTGCACTGACGGCACTAACAGGCACAGCCTTGGGGGTCTCGGGCCGAGGGCGGCCCCCTGCCCCGTCCCCCGCGTTCAGGGACAGCCTGCCTCACCTCGTAAGTCTCCACCAAGACCTCCCTGGTGACAAAGGGCCGCAGAGGGGTGGGGAACTTGACGGAATTCACATTCAGGAAGTTGCACTGGAAGTGTTCGAGATTCCGAGCCTCGTAACGCAGGTCAATCTGTGGGGAAACGGAGGCAAACGGGAAACGGGGAGCAGGTGGCGCAGAGCAGACGAGCCGCTCCCGAGGTGCACCTCCGCCCACACCCCCTCCACGGCTCCCGGGTAACTGGAGGGGTTCCAGGGGTGGCACTCTGTGACCTGGGGGTCCTCAGAGCTAGGGGCGGGTCCCCTGCAGGGCGTCGGATTTCGACTCTCCTTCTCCCCAGCAGGGGGCGCCTTTCCCTTGGCTGCGACCTTTGGCAGCTCTCTCTCCAGTCCCCAAATGACAGGCACCTTATCCCGGCCACACCCCATGCTAAGGGCTTACCACGGGCTCTGCCCTCGGGGACCACCCCAGGGTTCAACCAGGGTGGGCCACTTTCAAGGCAGGCACCCAGCCTGCTGGACTATCCACCCTTTCTGGGAGCATGAATTCTGCCCCAGGCCGCAGGCTCACAGAAGACTGAGATAAGGGCGAGACCTGAGCTGAGGTCAGTTGAAAGGTCTTAAATAAAGGTCCATCATCATCAAGGAACCCCAGTCTCCCCACCTCCATCCACAATAGGAACAACAGATTATTAGCAACTCCCACGGGCCTCAATTCATAAGACATCTCCGGGAAGCGGATGGGAACCCCCTGCTCCTTTGCCAGGTAACACAAAAACCCAGTTTTCCTACAAAAATGCCACAAAATGACCCAAACTTGATATAGTCCTAAATTAAGACCCTTCCGGCCCGAGAGTTTCTTTTTTCAATAAATTTTTCTATGTGTCCAGCTCTGAGTCTGAGTATCTTTACCCCTCAGCATTCCAACAGAGGGGCTGGAGCGATAGTACAGTGGGTAGAGCATTTGCCTTGCACGCGGCCGGCCCCGGGTTCGATTCCCAGCATCCCATATGGTCCCCTGAACACCGCCAGGGGTAATTCCTGAGTGCAGAGCCAGGAGTGACCCCTGTGCATCACCGGGTGTGACCCAAAAAGAAAATAAAGTTCTTTAAAAAAAAAAATATTCCGGGGCTGGAGCAATAGCACAGCGGGTAGGGCGTTTGCCTTGCACGCAGCCAACCCGGGTTCGAATCCCAGCATCCCATATGGTTCCCCTGAGCACCGCCAGGAGTAATTCCTGAGTGTAGAACCAGGAGTAACCCCTGTGCATCGCGGGGTGTGACCCAAAAAGCAAAAAAAATAAAATAAAATATTCCAACCAAGGGGCTGGAGCGATAGCACAGCGGGTAGGGTGTTTACCTTGCACACGACCAACCTGGGTTCTATTCCCAGCATCCCATATGGTCCCCCGAGCACCGCCAGGAGTAACCCCTGTGCATCGCCGGGTGTGACCCAAAAACAAACAAAAATTCCAACAGAGACTCGCCGTCACCACTCCAGGCCTCCTGCTCTGTCCCTCGGCCACACTGACTCCGGGTGACAAGGCGGCCGTGGGAGGAAGCCAGGCCCTGAGTGCAGAGGTGGGCCTGCCTCCGCTCTGTGCAACGACCACACTGAGCAGTGGCCTTCCCTGCCCGCCTTCACGCACTGGCCTCGCTGCTGCTGGCCAGCGCCGGACAGGGAGGTGCTACTGAGGCATGTGACTTTACCTGCTGGACCATGAGCTTCTCGAACTCTTCCACGATCTCAGGCAAGCTGAGCCACTGGACTCCGGGCAGAAGGCCCAACAGCCGGCTGCCCATCTTCATCAGCTGCAGGTCCATCTGCACCTGGGAGATCAGGCCCGGGTGCAGCACCTGCCGGAAGAGAGTCAGTGAGGGCCGAGGAGGCGGCCAGGGGGGCCGCCCCAGCGCCGCAGGGCGTGTCCCCCAAATCAGGTAAAAATAAAGACTAAGAGAGGCGAGAGAGAGGACAGCGGGGAGGGCGCTTGCCTTGCAGGCGGCTGACCAGGGTTCGACCCCCGGCATCCTATAGGGTCCCCCGAGCACCGCCAGGAGTGATTCCTGAGCACAGAGTCAGGAGTAACCCCTGAGCATCACTGGGTGCGGGGGGGGGGGGGACGGGGAAAAAAAAAGTTAAGTGGGAGAATAAATGGATCCAAGCAGAATAAAGGCCCACCTGGAAGACCCGCAGAGCGGTGGGAATGGTGGGACAGAGGCAGCGATGCCCAAGGGTGCCCGGGCACCGCAAAGCTGCACCCCACACCCCCCTGCTTGGACGCATGCTTCAGGCTGGTGGGGGGCCCACAGTTTCTCAGAGGGGAGAAGAGGATTCCAGGAGCACCTAGGACTTGCCAGGTTCCCTGGGGAGGTGCTACATGGGTGGGGAAAGGGGTGGGAAATGGTGGGACCTGAGGAGGCATCCGACCCACCCCCACCCCGTGACTGCCGCCATGCAGGGGCCCCCCACCCCCACCCCCTGCGCCATCTGACCCTCACCGATCTTGCCCTCCCGCCGCCAGCAGGCCAGCTGAACCACTTTGGTTTTTGTTTGCCAGGTCAGAGGGACCACACCTGGCAGGTTCCGGGGAACCCCGTGGTGTGCTGGGGCTCAAACCCCGATCAGACGCATGAGAAGGTAAATGCCCCGTGGAGCAGGCCCTCGGCTTTGACACATGGGCCGTGCACCCTCCCAGAGCCCAGAGTGAAATAAAACAGCCTTCAGCGTTCAAACGAGGGTCAGGCTGGCTGGTGACACGGATGCAGGGCAGTAAGACAAGGCACAGGAGCTAGTGCGGTAGCCTGCTTAGCAACTGGCCCACCAGAGCACTGAGTCGAGAGCAGTGTCCCCTCCACCGGTGGGTGGGCCAAAAGCAAAGGGACAGCAAAGTGGGCTGTGGGACAGACGGGGCAGTGCAGTTCAGAGAAAGGATGGGCGCGGCCAAAGACCCCCAAGCACTTACTTTCACTGCCACGGGGATGAGGTGGGCTTGCCCAGGCAGGTGGGCCGGCTCCGGGGGCTGCGATGTAACTGCATTGGGTGGGAGCGGCGCAGTCCGCGGCAGGAGCAGTCTTTCTACTAATGACTGGTCGGCCAGGCTTCCCGCCGGGTCCCAGGGGCTCGGGCCGGGGAGTTTCTGTTCCAGGAAGCCGGGGTCCGCGTGCGCCTTGTACACCTGGGCCACGCAGCCCGAGCCCACGGGCTCCCGCTGGGAGAAGTGGAGCACCTTCCCCCAGTCGTCCCCGAAGGCCTGGCGCAGGAAGAGCTCGGTGTGCGCCCAGGGGTGCGGGGTGACACGCACGTGCAGCCTGGAGAAGCGCGCGCAGAAGGCCTCAGAGAACACGTCCCGCCGCGTGCTGGCCCACTGGCCCAGTTTGATGTAGGTGGGGCCCGCGGCCTCCGTGGCCTTGAGGAGCAGATGGAGCCAGAGGCCCGTGGCGCCGGGCGCCAGGTAGGTGAGGGGGTAGAGGGCGACGAGCGGGAAGAACCTCAGCAGGAGGCTGGCGGCGCGCAGCCCGATCCGGAGGTAGCGCAGCAGGGAGCCCGGCCACGGCTCGGGGGAGCTACGCCCCGACGGCCCCCGCCCGGCCGGCTCGCCCCAGCTCTGCGGGCCCGGGCGCCCCCGACCCGCCTCCGCGGGCTCCCCGGGGGCCGAGAGGAGTCTGGGGAAGGCGCCCACCAGCAGCCAACAGAGCCGGTCCCGGCGGGCGCGCCCCGCCAACCCCGGCGCCGTGCACAACAGCTCCCCGCGGAGCCCCGCGCGCCTCAGGCGCCACGACCACGCCCGGACCCACACGCGCCACGGCGTCCCCATCCTCGCGGGGGCCCGCCGCGGCCGAGCCTGGCTGTCCCCCGCTCACGCTGCGGCATGTGGCCGCGCTCCCGGCCGCGCCGAGCGTTCCCCGGACGGGGATCCGCGCCCAGCGTTCCCGGTACCGGGGCCCGCGCCCAGCGTTCTACTAAGGGGACCCGCGCCCAGCGTTCCCGGTACCGGGGCCCGCGCCGAGCGTTCCACTAAGGGGACCCGCGCCCAGCGTTCCCCGTACCCGGGCCCGCGCCCTGCGTTCCACTAAGGGGACCCGCGCCCAGCGTTCCCGGTACCGGGGCCCGCGCCGAGCGTTCCACTAAGGGGACCCGCGCGCAGCGCTTCCCCAACGGGGCCCGCGCCCAGCGTTCCACCAACGGGGCCCGCGCCCAGCGTTCCACCAACGGGGCCGGCGCCCGGCGTTCCCCGATCGGGGGAGGGTGCCGCGGCGCGGCCGGGTGACGCGCGGCCCAGTCCCCGCCCCGGAGCCGACCGTGGGGGCCGGAGCGGCCGAAGGGGAACCGCGGGGCGCGGGGCAGGGCCCGGAAACGGGGGTGCGCGGGGCCCGGGCGCCGAGGTCGGGGCAGCGGAGCCGCGAGCGGACGGCCGGGTCCCTGGAGCCGGACACCGGGACGCAGAGGCCGCCGGGCCCAGCCGCCCGAGGCCCCGCCCTGGACGGCCCCTTAAAGCGGACGCGGCCCGCGGGGCGCCGCGCGCACCTGGGCTTTCCCGGCGTGCGAGCCGGACGGGCCCCGAGCGCTCTCAGCTGGGCCCCCGGGCGTGGTGGCCGGTGGTCCTGCGTCTCGGAGCGGCGGGGTGCGCACCCCACGCCTCTCTGCAAGGATGGGGGAGGCGCGGGGAGCACCTGGCGCCTCAGTTTTCTAGCGGGCAGCAGATACGCCGAGACTCGGCTCCAGGACTCGGGCTTGCGCTTGTTTAACCTTGAAGATTCGGGGAAACTGACCAACTGACCATTCGGAGGGCAGGAAGCTGCCCGGACGGTCGCCATCGCGGACATTGAGAATGGGGGTGGGGGGAGCCTGAGCTCCCCGTGGGTGCCACGGACCCTCCCCCCTCCCATCACATACGTTAGCGCCCTTGGCCTCCAGGCGGCCGAAACTGCCCAGGGCTGATGGTGACGGAGTGGGAGACTCGTCTACACCATGTCTGCCATCTACGGCCCCGGAGGCAGGTACCCCCGCATCGTATGGTTGCAGCCCCCTAACTACTGGCTCTACAGGGGTCCCGGACCTGCGTGGGTGTTCCCACCTCCCAGCCTGGCGAGGGTTAGGCCGGTCAAGTCTCGGGTGAGCCCCGCCACGTCGCTGTCAAGCCCCGCTTCCTGTTCTCAGGGACCAGGATGGAGAGATGGGACAGACCCACCAGGGTTCAGTCATGGTGGTGTGTGATCCCTGAGCACTGCCAGGCGTGCCCACCCCCCAGGTGTGCCGTCAACCCCACCACCACCATCATCACCAAAAACAGAATGTCAGGAAATGAGTTAGTGGACTCAAAAGGTTGTTTTTCATCAGGGCTAAGCCATCCCCGGTGGTGCTCAGGACTGACTCCTTCCAGTGCCGGGGGTTGGAGCTGGATCAGCGTGCTAGTGAGCCCCTTAAGCCCCTTCTGCCTTTCTGGCCTGGAATTCTGCTTTATTTTGGGGAAATACAAGGACCCAGCAGAACACAGGCAGGCAGGCAGGGCCTCCGACACAAATGACCTGCTCAGCCCTGAAACAGCCGGACCTGAAGGCCATAGTCCTTTCAGATGCAAATTTCAGCTCCTGGGAGAGGGAGAAACCGAGGCACCACCCAGGGAAGGGTGAAGTGCAGTCTGGGGCTCCAGGCGCTTCCTCTTAGCCACGCCCAGCCGCATTCCTGCCAGGAGCACTGCCAGGAGTGACCCCTGAGCACAGAGCCAGGAGAAAGCCTGGGGGACCACCAGATCCTCCTTAGCAAGGGACTTTGACCTAGAAGCCCCACGTGGGGGCAGGCTGGAGGAACCCTATAAGGGCCGCCTTGAACAAAGGAAGCGGGCACAGATGCTGCCCCAGCCCGGGTGCTGCTGGCGCCCGTGTGGCCGAGCACGTGTGTCGTCCGCATCTCCCCTCTTGAGATGTGGACTCCCGTGCTTTCCTGTCTATGCTGGGGGGGGGCGTAGGGGCTCTCTCCGCCCGTGGGGAAGTCGGGTTCTCTCTCGAGTGTTACTCTCCACTCTCTCCCACTTTCTCTCCCTCCTTCCCTTCAAATCCTCCAAATAAAATCTATTTACTTCCCTGCTTGTCTACTCCTGAAATTCCTTTCTGCGAGGCGAGACAAGAACCCAGTAACCCTGGGTCCCGGGTGGCAGAGGCGGATGGGGAGAAGTGGCCGTCTCTCTCCTCCCCCCTCACATAAGTCACCCCACCCGTGGGGCCCACCGACATCAGACTCTCCCCGCTGGAGGGGTCATGTTCACTCCTGGACCATGTTCCTGCCCCTCCCTCCCTCCCTCCCTCCCTCCTGTTCCCTAAATAAGGCTGTTTGGGGGAGGGGAGGGCTGCACCCCAGGAGCTCTGGAGCTACTCTTGGCAGTGCTCTGGGGCCAGCCGCACACAAAGCAAGTGTCTTTTACTGCTTCATGAGCGGAGGGGAGAAGGCATATGGAATAGAGAAGGGATCACTAAGAAAATGATGGCTGGAGGAACCAGTAGGGATGGGAGATGCATGCCGAAAGTAGATAATGGACCAAATGTGCTGACCTCTCAGTGTCTGTGTTGCAAGCCATAATGCCCCAAAGTAGAGGGAGAGTATGGGGAATATTGTCTGCCACGGAGGCAGGGGGAGGGTGGGAAAGGGGGGGTATACCCGGGATATTGGTGGTGGGGAATGGGCACTGGTGGAGAGATGGGTGTTTGGTCATTGTGAGATTGTAACCCAAACATAAAAGCTTGTAACTATCTCAATAAAATTCAACAAAATTTCAATAAAATTATAAAAAAAAGAACAAAGCAAGTGTCTTTTTGTTGTTGTTGATTTTACTTTTTAGATCACACCTGGCAATGCACAGGGGTTACTCCTGGTTTGCACTCAGGAATTACTCCTGGCCAAGCACCCTTGGCCTCCAGGCGGCCCAGACTGCCCAGGGCTGATGGTGACGGAGCTGGGAGACTTGTCTACACCATGTAGACATATGGGGGACCATATGGGATGCTGGGAATCGAACCGGGTCAGTCGCATGCAAGGCAAACGCCCTACCCACTGTGCTATCCCTCCAGCCCCAAGTAAGTGTCTTTCTTTTAACCCTTGAACCGTCTGCAGCTCCTAATAAAATGAAGGTCAGCTGTGCTTCTGCGCCCTCCGTGAACCCCGGGGGGCCCTGGGCCTGCACGTGCTCACTCACAGCTGACTCCTGGCACTGTCACCTCCAAAGCAAGGTGACAGTGAGGCCTCCACACACTGATCCAGCAAGGCGGCTGAGTCCTGCAGACGGTTTTCTCTAGGAGCCTTTCACCTGCCTCCGTCTCTGCCAGATGCAAGGAGCTGCGCCGGCTTCCCTGCGCTCCAGAGCTCGGAGGAAGAGGCCTCTCTGTTACCGCTTGGTGGTTTTCCTGAGTGGCCCCAAGAACCTTCTCAGCAGCTGGGAGCCAGCAACGGCTCCGCGCCTAGGGAATGTTCCTGCGGCTGTTCACTCCGTGGCCACTAGGTGGCACCATTGCCTTGCGAAGTGCAGCCCAATCTTGGTTGGGTTTGGGGCAGGAGTGGGCTGGGGGGTGTCGGGTGGGGTCCCCAGGACGCGCACAAGCTGGCTGTACTTATCTTTCATGTGGACACAAATAACTGGAACCTTTTCCTTTCTTTTCTTTCTTTCCCTTTTTTTCATTCCCTTACTGCCTCGCCTGTCTGTGCCCAGGGCTTGCTCCAGCCCTGCACTCAGGGGTGGCTCCTGGTGGCCCCTGTCGGGTGCCAGGGATTGAGCCTGGGTCAGCCGCGTGCTAGAGCCACGCCTCACCAGCTGTCCTGCCTCTCTGATCCCCGGAACCTTTTGTTTTGTCAGGGTTGGGACTTGAACCCAGAGCCTCATACGCCAGGCGGGTGCTGTACCCCGAGGCACGTCCCCAGCCCGCGGCTGGCTGACTCGAGGGGCATCCTGGGCGCTCCCCCCGCTGACATGCGGCATGACAGCTGCTCGCAGCTCTGGAGAAGGTGTGGCCGGGTGGGTGTCGGGAGGTGCTGGCTTTGGGGAGTGCTTTCTTTTTTTCTTTTCTTTTCTTTTTGGGTCACACCCGGCAATGCACAGGGGTTACTCCTGGCTCTGCACTGAGGAATCACTCCTGGCGGTGCTCAGGGGACCATATGGGATGCTGGGAATTGAACCCGGGTCGGCCGCGTGCAAAGCAAACGCCCTACCCGCTGTGCTATTGCTCCAGCCCCAGGGGGCTGCTTTCTGTTCCTGGATTTGGGGGCTACCCCTGGTGGTGCTCGGGGCTCACTCCTGGTGGGACTCTGGGGGTCATATGGGAGCCCAGGCAGTTGTCTCCCCTCTGCGCTGTGGCCAGTGCCAGGTTTGCTTTGGGTGCTGGGCAGAATTCCCTGCTCGCACACGGGGCGGGCGGCCGTGGACATTTAGCCTCTCCCCACCCCAATGCCAGAGCCGCACCCTCTTCCCCTGTTTGGTTTGGGGGCCTCCCCTGGCGGTGCCCAGGGCTGACACTTGGCTCTGTGCTTAGGGATCACTCCTGTTGGTGCGCACGGAGCCCTGGGGGTGCCAGGGATCGAGTCAGGGTTGGCTGTGTGCAGGGCAAGTGCTCCAGCCCCCCTGCTCCTGTTTAAGGCTTCTAAAGGGAAGTCCTTGAAGCGTGACTTTAGGGACCACAGAGCTAACCCGGGCCTTAAGGCACTAATCTCAGACGTGACTGACCCAGCTGGATCCTTGACGCCAGATATGATCCCCCAGGCACTGCTAGAAGTAGACCCTGAGCAACACTGGGTGTGACCCCCCCCAAATAATAATAATAAAATAAGCGCTGTCACTGCCATAGCACTGTCATCCGGTTGTTCATGGATTTGCTCAAGCGGGCACCAGTAACGTCTCCATTGTGAGACTTGTCACTGTTTTTGGCATATCGAATATGCCATGGGTAGCTTGCCAGGCTCTGTTGTGCAGGTGAGATACTCTCGGTAGCTTGCAGGGCTCTCTGAGAGAGACGGAGGAATCGAACCCAGGTCGGCTTCGTGCAAGGCAAACGCCCTATCCACTGTGCTATCGCTCCACAATAAAATGTCTTTAAACATTGCCGTGTGTGTGTGAACAGCGTTGCTCCCCCAGCCCCCTGAGAATGCTGGACTTAGCTGCTCGCCAAGGCCAGTACTACACTAAGGGTGCATCACCCCCACACACCCCAACACCCACACGGGGCGCGCCTGCCTGTTAGGGCTCCCCTTCATCTAGAGTGGACTCCAGTGGGGCCCCTCCAGCCAGGCTCCCCAAGGGGCTCAGAGTCTGTGTTCTCCCCTAAAGCCCCATGTGACCCCCTGACCTTGATAAAGCCCAGAAGCGAATGCACGCACGCGCGCGCGCACACACACACACACACACACACACACACACACACACACACACCCCAGGTCCTACTGAGGAATGCCAGGCCTGCAGGACAGTCAGGGAAGGAGGGAGGGGTAAAGGAGGGGAAGAGGGGAATAAAGAGGGAAGGAGGGGAGGGAGGATGGAAGGAAGGAAGGAAGGAAGGAAGGAAGGAAGGAAGGAAGGAAGGAAGGAAGGAAGGAAGGAAGGAAGGAAGGAAGGAAGGAAAAAGGAAGGGAGGGAGAAGGGAGGGAGGGAGGAGGAAAGGAAGGAAGGAAGGAAGGAAGGAAGGAAGGAAGGAAGGAAGGAAGGAAGGAAGGAAGGAAGGGAGGGAGGGAGGGAGGGAGGGAGGGGGGAGGGAGGGAGGGAGGGAGGAAGGAAAGGAGGAAAGGAGGAGAGAAAGGAGGGAGGAGGTGGGGGAAGGCGGGCAGACAGCAGGACAGACAGGCCTCTGGGTTCTTAGAAGGGTCGTCCTTCCTCCCCTCGGGCTCTGCTCTAAGCAGCCTCAGGGCAGGGACCGGCTTGGGCCTGGGTCTGGCACAAAGCCCTGAAGTTGCTCCCAGGGGCCCGAGTGCGGAGTCCCCTACCCGGGGTTTGGAGCAAAGGCCTCACTGTGAGACGTGGTCCTCACTGGGAGAGGGGGGTAAGTCTAGAACTCTCCGCCCTGGCAGGCCCTGGATCCCCGGAAGAAGCAATGAGGAGGAGTTGGGGGTTTGTCCCCCGGAGACCCACGAAGGGAATGGCCAGGCCCGACCCCAGCCCCCCCGGGGCAGCAGCTGGCACTGTGTGCCCTTGGTCAAGGTTTGTATTTCTGGGGCTGGAGCCATATCACAGAGGGTAGGGCGTTTGCCTTGCACATGGCAGACCCGGGTTCGATTCTTCTGCCCCTCTCGGAGAGCCCGGCAAGCTACCGAGAGTGTCTCACCTGCACGGCAGAGCCTGGCAAGCTACCATGGCGTATTCGATATGCCAAAAACAGTCGAAACAAGAAATGGAGGCGTTACTGGTGCCCGCTCTAGCAAATTGATGAACAACAGATAGCAGTGATAACAGTGAACAGTGATGGCCGACCCAGGTTCGATACCAGCATCCCATATGGCCCCCCAAGGACCACTCTCGGGGACAATTCCTGAGTGCAAAGCCAGGAGTAACCCCTGTGCAATGCCAGGTGTGACCCATAAAGCCAGGGGAAAAAACTGCATTTCTGTTTATCGTGACCTGAGAGAGGAGGGATATGGATCAGAAACTTAAAAAAAAAACAAAAACTGTGTGCATGCATGCTCCCCACGCCTCTCTCAGAGGCTGCGGAAAATCAGTGCCTGGGGGGAATGTGCGTGGATGGGGTGTCAGCAGGGAGGTGAGCAAGTGGACCCCCCCCCCGTGTGGCATGATGGGAGGACTGTGTGAGCGTTTGCACCTCCTCCCCCAGCACTGGGGGGACAGATGGCCCTTAAGAGCTTCTGTGCATGGGGCTGGAGCGATAGCACAGCGGGTAGGGTGTTGTTTGCCTTGCACGTGGCCAGCCCGAGTTCGATTCCCAGCATCCCATATGGTCCCCTGAGCACCGCCAGGAGTAATTCCTGAGTGCGGAGCTAGGAGTAACCCCTGAGCACCCAAAAAAAAAAAAAAGAAAAAAAACTTAAAAAGCTTCTTTCCGCGGGGGTGCCGGGTGCCGGGGGACGGGAAGCGCCAAACTGCCTATCACTGAAGCCCTGTCTCCTGAAAGCATCCAGCCTGGAGAGGCGCTGAGAGGCTGGAGTCTGGCTTGGCAGGTAGGAGGCGCTGCAGGGGCCCCACGCCCCACCCGGCCAGACGCCCAGCGCCCAAAGTGTGACCTCCCCCCAATAAGATAAAGTAAAAGGTGTCTGAACCACCACACCCACGGTCCTCCCCCAAGGAAGAGCACAATCAATCTCACGGCCGGCGTGAGCACGGCTGTGTCCTCTAGAGAGATGACGCCTCCATCCTTCGGGGGAGTAAGTACCCTCCCGTGTAAGCTAGGGGCATGGATGTGAAGCCGAGGGCTCTTGGGGGGAAGGTTGGGGGGCGGGGGTGGGGGAGGGGCTGTTTGCCAAGAGCTACTTGGCTCTGGAGCTATTTGCCGATTCAGCGCTTCTTGGACACGCCCAAGGACAGCCCCTGACCAATGGCAGGAGGGGTCTCCCCAGCGGCCGTGGTGGGCGCCCACATCTGCCAGCCAGTCAGAAGAGGGCCCGGCCCTGCCCCCCAAACTCTGTTCTCCCCAGTCCCAACCTCATTCAGCTCTCGGGGGCCTGATTACAGACCAGTAGTTCCTCTCCCCACCCGGAGCCTGTCATGTGTCGTGTGATGACTGTGCGCGCATCCCCCCAACTCTGTGCGGGCAGCCGGGGGGGTGGGGAGGTGGTGAGGCTTCTGCTAGCCGCGGGGTGAGAACTAACGGACCCAGCACCGGTCAAGGAGGAGCGACAGGCGTGCCCCAAAGTTGCACTGCCGGTGTCTTCCAGCAGGGGGAAGCCTGGAGCAGAACGCAACCCTATTATTCCTGAAGAAGGCCCATAAAGGGGGGATGGGAGGGCCAGAGGCGGGGGGGGGGGGGGGGGCGCTCCCAGGCACGTGTGTGTGTGTGTGTGTGTGTGTGTGTGTGTGTGTGTGTGTGTGTGTGTGTCGGGGATAACAAAAGCCGAGGTTGGATAGTTTGGAGCGATAGTACAGCGGGGAAGGTGTTTGCCTCGCACGTGGCCAACCCCGGTTCCCCTGAGCACCGCCAGGAATGATTTCTGAGTGCAGAGCCAGGAGTGACCCCTGAGCATGGCCGGGTGTGGCCCCCAAACAACAGCAGAAATAACAATACCAGGCTGGCGAGATGGAGAGAGGATGCTTACCTCGCACGCGACCCACGCGGCTTTGATCCCCGCACCCCGTATTTTTCCACAAGCAGCGCCAGGAGAGATCCCTGAGCACAGAGCTATGAATGCCGAAGGGCTGGAGCAATAGCACAGCGGGTAGGGCGTTTGCCTTGCACGCAGCCGACCCGGGTTCGAATCCCAGCAGCCCATATGGTCCCCTGAGCACCGCCAGGAGTAATTCCTGAGCGCAGAGCCAGGAGTGAACCCTGAGCATCGCCCAAAAAAGAAAAAAAAAGGCAGTAAATCCCGAAGCGTGACTGGGTGTAGCCCCAAAACAAACACACACGCGCGCACACACACATGTCCTAGCTCCGCGGCCTGAGAACACGCTTTGCATACAACAGACTCAGGTTAGCAAGGCTGAGGCCAGATGACGCGAGCGGGAGCGTGGGGTCGTGGGGCCGGCTGCTGGGGCGGTCAGGATCAGGGGCCGGGGAGAGGGCCTCCCGGGGGTGCGGTCTGCGGTCCAGCCTGCAGCCCCCACGTTGGCAAGCTGCACAGGGTTTGCAGGTGGCGGCCGGAAGAGGCCTGTCACAGGGCCAGGGAGGAGGGCCCGGCCATGTGGAGCCTCCCAGGGTGGGGGCGTGTCACTGGCTGAGGCTAATTAGCGTCCAGAACCCTCTGTGCTGGCAGCCGTGTCCAGGCCCTGCTGCCCGCCGTCCAGTTCTGGCCCTGAGCCCCCTCCCCACCCCTGTCCAGGGGGGGCACAGCCTCGCCTCCAGCCCACCAAGCGTGCACTGGCATTTCTGGGCACAGGCCCGGGTGGTGGCCAGCAGCCGTGCTGGTCTCCTCTCTGCGCCTGCACCAGGGAGGGGGATGGGGAGCCCCCAGGTACTGGCTAGCGGGTGCCCGCTGGGTTTCGCTGGCCTTTCTTCTCTCTGATACTTTGTGTCTTTCTCGCTCCAGATCCTGGACTCGCTGGCCTCTGTTCGCAAGTGAAAACTCAAAGAAGAAAAATTTAGCCCTCGGGGCCAGAGCGATAGCACAGCGGGTAGGGCGTTTGCCTTGCACACGGCCGACCCGGGTTCGATCCCAGCATCCCATCCTGGACTCGCCGGCCTCTGTTCGCAAGTGAAAACTCATAGCACAGCGGGTAGGGCATTTGCCTTGCACGCGGCCGACCCGGGTTCGATCCCCGGCATCCCATATGGTCCCCCAAGCACCGCCAGGAGTAATTCCTGGGTGCAAAGCCAGGAGTAACCCCTGAGCATCGCTGGGTGTGACCCAAAAAGCAAAAAAAAAAAAAAAAATTAGCTTGCCTGGCATGCAGCTGAGCTGGGTTTAATCCGCAGGACCCCCCGAGGGTCTCCCCGGAAGAGACCCCCTGCCGGCTGCACCTGGAGATGCTGGGCAGCTCGCGGGGCAGGAGCGAACTCCGCCCACGGGGACGCCCTGGCCTCTGACTCGGAGACTCTGAGTAAGCCCCCGAATCTCAGCCAGCCTCCGCCAGCTGCAGGTCCTGTCCTGTGACCCCCGCTGCCCGGACCCCCCTGACGTGGCTCAGGTCTGGAAGGCCCGGCCCCCGCACTCTTTCTGGCTGTAGCTCATGGACCCTGCAGGCCACCAAGACTTGCTGGGGCCAGGGTGGGCCTGACGCCTCTGCTCCCACTCCCAAGTGCTTGGGCCAGGGCCCTCTGCACACTGGCCTAGGCCCCGAGCCACCGAGGGGCCCCACACGGGGCCCAGCTGTGTCAGAGCTGGGGGGAGCCAGCCAGAGCCACCTGGCCCCCAAGCGCCAGCGGGAGTGACCCCTGAGCATAAAGCCAGGAGGAAGCCCCGAGGACTGCTGGGTGTGCCCCACCCAAAGGAGCCGAAGGGGAGAAGGGGAGCCACATCCAGCCCCCACTGCCGCCCGGTTCCGGCCCAGGAATGGGGGGTGCCCTGAAGACTTCCTGGAGAGCCACTCCCCGCTCGGTGCCAGCCGGGAGGCCCGGGACCCTGCCCAGCACTTTGAAGAGGCAAGAGACACGTGTGTGTATGCTGTGTGAGTGTGTGACGAGTGTGTGCATCTATGTGTCTGTGTGAGTGTGTATGTGTGGGGGTGTATGTGTGTGAGTGTATTTGGGTGTGTACGTGAGTGTGTTTGAGTGTCATGAATGGATGTGTATTGTGTTAGCATGTATGTGTATATGAGTGTATATATAAGTGTATTGTGGGATATGTGAGTCTATGTATTGTGGTTGGGTGTATGTATGTGTACATGTGCAAGTGAATGTGTGAGGTGTATGTGTGTGAGTATATTTGAACGTGTGTACATGAGTGTATTTGAGTGTGTGTATGTTTAGATGTGTATGTGAGTGTATTGTGGGTGTTTGTGAGTGTATGTGTTGTGTTTGGGTGTATGTGAGTAAGTGTGTGCAAGTATATGTGTGGGCTGTATTGTGTGTATGTGTGTAGGTGTATATGTGTCAGTGTACGTGTGTGAGTGTATTTGAGTGTGTGTATGTATAGATGTGTATGTGAGTAAGTGCATGTGAGTGTATATGAGTGAGTGTATTGTGGAGTGTGTGAGTGTATGTGTTGTGTTTTGGTGTATGTGAGTATGTGTGCATGTACAAGTGTATATGTGGGGTATATTGTATGAGTGTGTATGTGTGTGAACATGTCTATATGTGTGAATGTGTATCTGTGAGTGTGTTTGTGTGGAAATGTATAAACGTGCCTGTGTACATGTGTGCATGTGTGTGAATGTGTCCTATGTGTGTATGTGTGTGAGTGTATATGTGTATGTGTGAGTGTATATATGTGCGAGCATGTCTATGTGAATAAGCATGTCTGTGTTCAAGTGTGTCTATATGTGACTGTATGTATTATATGGGTGTGTGCCTACATGTTTAAGAGTTTCTATAGGTGACTGTGCATGTGTTATATGTGTGAGAGTGTCTCTGTGTGAGCGTGTATGTGAGCATATCTCTATGTGTGTCTGTTTGTGTGTGAGCATGTCTGTGAGCATGCATACAAGTGTGTCTGTGAGTATATGTTTGTGTACCCGTGTGTCTATATGTTTATGTGTTATGTGTATGAGCGTGTCTGTGTGAGCATAATGTAAGCATGTCTGTGAGTATATGTTTATGTGCAAATGTGTCTACATGGGTGAGTGTGGTGTGTTATGTGTGTGAACGTGCGTGTGTGTGAGAGTGTCTCTATGTGTGAGTGTATGTGTGTGAGGGTCTGTGAGTTTGCATATATTATTGTGTGAGAGTGTCTGTGGGTATGTCAATGAGCAAGAGTGAGTGTGCAATTGTGTGTGAGCGTGTCTGTGTGACGATGTCTGTAAGCATGTGTGCATGTGTCTGTGTGTGTGTGTGAGCATGTCTCTGTGTGAGGGTGTCTGCGCTTATGTGTACATGTGTGTCTGTGTCTGTGGGTGGGTGTGAGTGAGCATGTTTCTGTGTGAGCATGTCAGTGTGAGTGTGCGTGTGTACGCATATCCACGTGTGTGTTTGTATGTGTGAGTGTAGTGTGTGAGCATGTATGAGTGTGCATGTGTGTGTATGTGCACATGTGTCCATGTGAGCATGTGTGTGTGTCTGTGTTTGTATGCAAGTGTGTCTGAGTGTGCATGTGTTATGTGTGTGTGAGCATGTCCTCGTATGAGTGTGTCTCCATGCACACATGTCTGTGTGAGCATGTCTCTATGTGAGTGTAGTGTGAGGGCGTGAGAGTGTCTCTATGTGTGAATATATGTGTGTGAGGGTCTGTGAGTTTGCATGTGTTATTGTGTGAGAGTGTCTCTGTGTGCGTCAGTGAGCAAGAGTGCGTGTGTGCATGTGTGTGGGTGTGTGAGGGTGTATGAGGGTGTGTGCGAGCGTTTGTAAGTGCGCGTGTGTTTGCATGTGTGTGCATGTGTGCACGTGTGTGCGCGTGTGTGCGTGCGCACGTCTGTGTGCATGTCTGTGCGTGTCCTTGTGCAGCCGTGCCCGTGTGCACGTGTCCGTGTGCGCATGTGTGTGCTCGTGTGTGCTCGTGTGGCCGTGCGCGCGTGTCCGTGTGCGCGTGTGCGCATGTGTGTGCTCGTGTGTGCGCGCGTGTCCGTGAGCGCGTGTGCGCATGTGCGCCCCGCCCGCGCGGCAGGGAAGGGGTTAAGCGCGCCGGGCGCGGAGCTCAGAGCAGCGGCCGCCCAGCCCGGGACGGTCGCACGGCGGCGGGGCCGCGCGCGGGACAGGCCGGCACAGCAGGGCCCTGGGGGGGCCATGGCGCCCCCCGGCCCCGCCGCCCGCGCGCTGCGCCTGGGAGCCCGCGGAGCGGCCGCCGGCCGGGAGGTAGGTCGGGCCGGGGTCGGGGGAGCGGGGGTCGCGCCGGAGCGCTTGGGCGGGGGGGAGCGGGGAGGGTCGCGGTGCCGAAGGGAGGAGGCGCTGGGCGCTGGCCGGACCCGGATTCCGAGCGCGGGACCGCGGGACCGAACCGGCGGCGTCGGGGGCTCGGCCCGGCTGCAGCCCAGCCCGCGTGGGGGTGCGGGGAGACGGGGGAGGGGGAGAGAAAGAGAGAAAGAGAGGGAGGGGAAAAGAGACGGGGGCGGGGAGGGAGACAGGGACAGGGAGGAGGGGAGGAGGGAGGGGAGGGGAAAGGGGGGAGGGGGCGAGAACGCGGGGAGACCGCTCTCTTCCCCCACTCCTCGAGGGCAGCCCGGGGGTCTCGGCATCCCTGGGGAGGTCCCAGCCCCTCGAGGTGTCTCTCCTAGGAAGTGGGTCACAAAGCAGGAGTGCCAGCGCCCCGGGAGCGACCCCGGGGTGGGGAGGGCAGGCCGGGGCTGCGGGGTCCGGCCGGCTGAGCCGGGAGTCCCCCGGTGCTCCGATGGGTGGAGGGGTCTGCAGTGCCCGCGGGGGTGATGCAGCCCCGAGGGGCCCCACTCCCGGGAGTCCAGCCTCGGAACTCGGAACTGCAGGCCCCTCAGTGATTGTTACTGAGCTCTTTTTTCTTTTTTTGTTTTCGGGCCACACCCGGTGGTGCCTGGGGTTCCTCCTGGCTCTGCGCTCAGGGCTCAGTCCCGGTGGTGCTGGGGGTGCCACAGGGGGTGCCGGGGATGGAGCCGGGTCAGCCACCTGCAGGGCCAGCAGGAGCCTTGCCGACTGTCCTCTCGCTGCAGCCCCAATTCTCACACTGTGAGGCTGCTCCAGAAGGGGGAGAGAAACCCTGTTTGCCGCCTCCCATATCCTGCCCACGGAAAGATGGAGGAGAAAATCTGTGGGGTGGAGCGCTGAGGATGGAGCACTGGGGAGTGGAGCATCGAGGGTGGAGCACTGGGGAAGGAGCACTTCTTAGCGAGAGTCCAGGCAGGGTGATGAACCTTGACACGAAGCTCTCCAGTCCCGTAGCCTGAAGATTTGAGCGCTTCCCCGTGCCCCTCTGTGGCCCCCTGCTCAGGGCTCGACCCCTCCCCTCCGGGAACTCAGCCCTTCCTAGGGCCAGGGAAGCCAGCAGTGTCCTCTGGTGGGGGGCCGCCCCGAGGGGGGGGGGCGCCAGGCCGCCTCCCCTCAGGCAGCACAGCGGGCAGGGAGCTGGTGCAGAGGCGAAAGCAGCGGCCGCTCGAGCCCTGGCACTGCATCGGGCCCGAGGCCCCGGGTGTGGCCCCACCGCGGAGGGCAGGCAAGCAGGGAAGAGGGTTCTGCGGTTCCGACAGGCCGGAGGGGCCGGGGCCCAGCTGCGGGGAAAGGGGGTGGGTGGGAATTCCTGGTCGAGGGTGCCCTGGGGTGGGAGGGGGGGGGGCAGACGGAAAGGGCGGTGGGCGGGATGGATGAGCCTGGCCCCGGAAGCTGGCCGTGGGGGTTGCCCCCCCCCCTAGAGTGGCCCTCGGATGCCGGCCCTGCTGGCCCTGGGGAAGGGGGACAGGATGAACGGGGGGCAGGGGCAGGGGGCACCTCTTTGGGGACAGACCCAGGACAGGAAGGACACTTCGGACCAGCCAGGGTGACAGCACAGCAGTGGGGCGTCTGCCTTGCTGGGTTCAACTCCAGCTGCCCATAGGGTCCCCCGAGCCCCTCGGAGTCACGCCCCCACCCCCTAAAATAAAAGAAAACTAAGTGCTAAATAAATAAAAAAACACCTAAAACTCACGGGAGCCAGCCCCGCAGTCAGCACTGGGAATGGGTGTTTCGCAGGGCCTGAATGGGCAGATTACTGCACTCGGACAATAGAGTCGCCTCTCCCCTTCCCCCTCCTCTTTCCTCATCCCATTTTTTTAATTTGGCAGCTTAGATACAAACAAACAAAAAAAAAATACGCTGGAAGCAGAGCGTTGGAAGTGGGACAGCGAGAGCATACGAATGAGCTTTCAGGCGGCGACTTTCCCGGAATGGGAGTCCGGTGGGAACGGGTCATGTGGGGCCCGTGTGCAGGGGGAGCGGCAGCCAGCCCGGCCGCGAGGCGTGGGGGTGGGGGGTGCCGGGGGTCTCCGGGTGCACGCAGCCCCCTCCCCGGAAACCCTGGTATCCTGCTGGGAGGGGGGCAGGGAGGGGGGCCCAGCACCCCAGGGCTTGCTGAGAGGGGCCCTTCACGGCCACTCCCCTTTCATCCCGGGGGCGCCCTGGGGACGGGACTCGAAACCAGAGCTCCTCTGGCAGGGAGTCGGGTGGGAATCTCTCCGGCTGAGGCGCCAGGAATGTGTCTGGGGGGAGCAGGGGTTGCCGGGAGGTGCTGTCGCCAGCCCGGCCCCAGCTGACCGGGGCCCGGATGTTAACCCCCTTTCTTACCTACGCGGGAAGTCTCAGAGGGGGCCCGCTCCGGGCTCTGGAGGCAGGGGTCGCGCCTGGCGGTGCTCTGGGGGCTGCTTGCTCTGTCTTCCGATTCCTCTGTCTGGGCCAGTTGCATGTGTATCATCGGCTGTTTCAGGGTTAGTCGGTTTGGATTTGGGGCCACACCCCCTACAGTGCTCAGGGATTACTCCCGACTCTGTGCTCAGGGCCCACTCCTGGCAGGGCTCCGGGATCAAACCTGGGTAGGAGGCGTGCCAGGCAAACCCCTCCGCCCCTGGGCGCTCTGGCCCCAGTGGTTTCTGGTTTTAGCTACTACAAATACGCTTCAATATGGGCCCATATTGCCGTCAGACCTCCTGGGAGGGGTTCAGATAGGTTTCGGAGCCAGATGCACATTGAACGTGTTTGTGCCTGGACGGCTTCCAGGGGAGGCTGCTGTGGCCAGAGAGAGGGGGCTGGGAAGGGCAGGAGCTCCCGTCACTGCCCCCGCACCACCAACATCCCCTGAGCACTGGGGCAGGAGGAAGCACTCGAGCACCGAAGGGTGTGGCCCAGCACAACAAAGGAATTTCCATACTGGGTTTTATAAAAATGACGGGGGTCCCACCCCGCTCGGCCGCACAGCGCCCCCCCCCCCCCCCAGTCCCTTCCTCGTTGCCTCCGAGTTCTGTTTATGTTGCCGTGAGGGTTGAAATCTAATTCATCGGCCTAAGCTAGGATTTGGGGTTGGGTTAAAGGCGAGGGCGAGTCTAGGTCGGCCTGGCACGTTTGACGCCCTGGGCTGGCCCTCTGTGCCGCACGGGTGCCCGCCCCGTACGCAGCAAAGTGAGGCAGCACAGAAGAATGAAAGTCTCTTGTGTTTTTTTTCTTTAAACGCAGCACTGTAGCACTGCCCTCCCGTTGTTCATCGATTTGCTCGAGCAGGCACCAGTAACGACTCCGTTAAAAACTGTAATTGAGGATGGGGCTGGAGCGATAGCACAGCGGGTAGGACGTTTGCCTTGCACCCAGCCGACCCGGGTTCTAATCCCAGCATCCCCTATGGTCCCCTGAGCACCGCCAGGGGTAATTCCTGAGTGCAGAGCCAGGAGTAACCCCTGTGCATCGCCGGGTGTGACCCAAAAAGCAAAAAAAAAAAAACTATAATTGAGGATGGGGCTGGAGCGATAGCACAGTGGGGAGGGCATTTGCCTTGCACCCAGCCGACCCGGGTTCGATTCCCAGCATCCCATAGGGTCCCCCGGGCACCACCAGGAGTAATTTTTTTTTCTGCTTTTTGGGTCACACCTGGCGATGCACAGGGGTTACTCCTGGTTCTGCACTCAGGAATTACCCCCGGGTAGTGCTCAGGGGACCATATGGATGCTGGGAATCGAACCCGGGTTGGCTGCGTGCAAGGCAAACGCTCTCCCTGCTGTGCTATTGCTCCAGCCCCTCCCCTGCCTTTTACAGACTGTCCTCCAATACATTGTCTCAATTTCGTCTCTTGCTACGGGTTTCCTGCCGCGCCCCCCCCCCCACCTTGCGGCTGAAACTCGGCGGGGGTGGGGGGGGTGGGGGGGGGCGGGTGGTCACTCCCAAGGCCCAGCCATTTTTTGAACTTTTTATTTTTTCCCCAGTGCCACCCTCTTTCTCGGAAGGGAGGACGCGCAGAGGGCGGGCCTGGGCCCCGGGCAGTGCAGCCCTCACGGAATCTGGCCTGCCCGGCAGCTGAGCCCGAGCCTTAACGAGAAAGGGTGTCTGCCAGGCCACCGCCCCGGGCACTGTCCCTGCCACCCGAGCCAGCACCCTCTGGTCGCCCTCCCCCACCCGCTAATCTCCTTCCTCGTGAGAATGTGATTGATTGATTGGTTTGTGGACTCACCGGGCAGTGCTCAGGGATCACACCTGGTGGGGCTCTGGGGACCACACACGGGGTGCTGGGGATCGAGCCAGGTTCAGCCACGTGCAAGGCAAGCATCCTTCTCACTGGACTGTCTCTCCAGCCTCCTAGAGAGGATTTTGTATGCCCCCCCCCCGACCCCAGTGAAGGGGCCGGGGTCCAGGGAAGGAAGAGGGGTCAGGCGGACAACTCTGATCTGTATGTGGCTTTCTCGCTTCCGCCACAGACGTCATGGGAGACGGGACCCACCGCCCTTGGCCCATCATCACACGGGCCTTCCCCCAGCAGCTGGGCGCCGTGGAAACGGTCTGGGACTGGGGGCTGGAGCGATAGCACAGCAGGTAGGGCGTTTGCCTTGCACGCGGCCGACCTGGGTTCTAATCCCAGCATCCCACATGGTCCCCTGAGCACTGCCAGGAGTAATTCCTGAGTGAAGAGCCAGGAGTAACCCCTGTGTATCGCCGGGTGTGACCCAAAAACAAACAAACAAAAAAGAAATGGTCTTGGGTTTTGCTCACGCTTCTCCTACCCCAGCAAGTAGCAGAGGGATGGAGGGGGCACAAGATGGACCCTGGCCCGGGTGCCCCCTGAGGGGCAGTGGTCAGGAGCGAGGGGACAGCCCTGCTCCCCGGTCAGGGTCAGGCCAGGAGGACCCAGGGGAGGTCCCGGAGCCGCTGGCCAGGACTGTGTGTGACCACAGAGTCACTCCTTCTGGGGCGCCCGCGGGGCCTGCCCCTCCACTTCTCAGTGTGGGTGACACGGGTTCCCATCTGGCCTGAAACCGGGGGTGAGGATGGACCCCAGCCCGGGAGCGAGCCCGCCGCCTGGCCCGTCTCTGCCGCGTTTCCGCCTGCGTGTTTATGGCCCCCGGCAGGGCGCGCGGGGTCCCGGCACATCACAGAGGCCGTGTTCTGTGTTTACCCTGGAGCCAGCAGATGCCTCTAACGGGGTGGGAAAACGTCAGCGGCGGAAGGAGGCGTGCGGGTGCGTCCCGGGGCCGTGGGACCTGGAGGTTCCAGCCGGGCCAGGCCCTCGGCGGGGTCAGCACTGACCAGGGAGGCAGGAGCTGGGGCTGGCTCTGCTCCGAGGCTGCGTCTGTGTCGGTTCCGGCTGCGGCTTTACAGGAGGGAACGCAGGGGTGCCAGCAGGAGGGAGCCCCGACCTCTGACCCCAGGCTCTCCTCCTTCTGGGCTCTCGAACCCCAAGCCAGGTGCCCGGGCCGCACACCTGATCTGGCGCCAACGCTCACCCCTGCGTGCGAGTCCGACACTCGGGGAGAATAGAGCTGTCCAGGGCACCCCGGGGCCCCACTTTCCTGGGGGGCCCCGGAGTTCCACTCCCAAAGGGTCCGTAGTCAGGCCCTTCCCAGGCGCGGGCGGAGGGTTAGGCGTTTGCAAGGGGCCCTGGTCTACGGAGCGGGCGTTTGCCTGGTTCGCAGCCGACCCGGTCACGGTCCCCCGAACAGGGCCAGGAGTGATTCCTGAGTGCAGAGCCAGGAGTGACCCCTGCGCACCGTGGGGAGTGGCCCCAAGGCCCCTCGAAAGGAGTTTGCCCCGGGCGTCCTGGAGGACCGACCTGTCTTTCTCCCCTTGCGCCCTGCTGGGGGAGGGTCGTGGTTGGACCACAGGCTGCGGTGCCCAGGCCTTCCTCGGACCCCGGGCTGGGCTATCCCCCCGCCCAGCGAGCACCCTAACCTCTCTCTGGCCACGCCCCTCATCTTGGCCTTGACGCCTGCCCGCCCAGCCTTGGGCCATCTCTTTTTTTTTTCCCCAAAAACTATAGTGATACTTTATTTATTTATTTTGCTTTTTGGGTCACACCTGGCGATGCACAGGGGCTCACTCCTGCTCTGCACTCAGGAATCACCCCTGGCGGTGCTCAGGGGACCATATGGGATGCTGGGAATCGAACCCGGGTCCGCCGCCTGCAAGGCAAACGCCCTACCTGCTGTGCTGTCGCTCCAGCCCACCCACCTTGTGCCGTCTTGACCTTTCCACGCCCCCGGAGAGCGTATCTTCACTGGCACCCCTCAACAACCCCCTTCCTTCCTTTCTGAGCACCCCAGCGAGCCTGCCACCCCGTCCCGCCTTCTCCGTGCTCCCGCAGCCCCCGACCCCGGCGCCATCTCCCTGTTTGTTCTGGTGCCAGGGAGGGAAGGTGGGACGTCACACACGCCGAGCTGCGCCCCCTGCACGCCTGCCCCTCGCTACAGGGGTGACCGCACTCCAGGCTCCTGCCTGCCGTCCACTCTTGTTCTCCTGCGCTTGGAAGCCAGCCTAGCCCTGGGACCCCCACCCCCACCCCCTTCCCGCCAAGGTCTCCCTCCTTCTCAGAGCAATTGGGGACTTGGCTGAGCTGCGGTCTACACCTTCGTTTTTTAAAAATGTATTTTTTTCTTTTTTTTGGGTCACACCCGGCGATGCACAGGGGTTACTCCTGGCTCTGCACTCAGGAATTACCCCTGGCCGTGCTCAGGGGACCATATGGGATGCTGGGAATCGAACCCGGATCGGCCGCGTACAAGGCAAACGCCTTACCTGCTGTGCTGTCCCTCCAGCCCCTGATCTTTATTCTTAAATGAACAAAAATCGTGTTTCGCTCATTCATATGGGAAACAGATGGCATGAAGTGGTTCTGAGGGGGCCTCCGAGTACTTCCGAGTCAGACCCGAGGGGCGAGGCATCGCGCCTGTGACTCCCAGAGCTGGAAGTGTCCTCTGGAAAATGCTGGTCATCGCATGGTTTTGCCTTGGAAAGTCGCAGTGCTTTATTGCCATTTGGTCGAGCGTGTGTCTGTGTCGAGGGTGTGTGTGTGTGTGTAGGGGGTGGGGTTCTGGGCCACGCCGGCTCTGCGCTTACCCCTAGGGGGGGATGGGGGGGGGGGCCGTCACTGGCCGGGCCAGCGCCTCCCGCTGTGTCGCTCCCTGCGTTGGTGTCTGTAGTCCCGGCCTTCGGGCAGAGTCCGTGGGGACACTGGTGACCCTTCCCGTCCTGCCACCTCCCCGTGCTTAGCCGGTGGGTTGGCCTTGTTGGGATTCGAAGGCCCCCAGCGCGCCCCTGATGAGGAAAAAGAGGCGGGCGCGGGACTCAGTTCAGCGGAAGGGCCCGTGCCCGGCCGTTGCACAACTTGGGCGTCCAACGCGATAGTAAACAAACACAGCACCAGGCTGGGAAGGAGCCGGGAAGCAGGAGGGGAGGGGAGGGAGGGCAGGGAGGACGCGGTGCCCTCCTGCCCCCACCCCGGGCGCCTCTGAGCTCGAGGTCGCGCTGGCCAGCGAGGGTGGCCCCGCAGCCTGGCAGATGACTCGGGGATGTCATATTCCTACTACTTTTTTCCCCCCATTTAGTTTTTTTTTTTTTTTTTTTTTGCTTTTTGGGTCACACCCATTGATGCACAGGGGTTACTCCTGGCTCATGCACTCAGGAATCACCCCTGGCGGTGCTCAGGGGACCATATGGGATGCTGGGATTTGAACCCGGGTCAGCCGCGTGCAAGGGAAACGCCCTACCCACTGTGCTATCTCTCCTGCCCCTCCCCCATTTCGTTTTGTTTGGGGCCACACCCAGTGGTGCTGGGTGTGGGGGCGGGAGGAGGGTTCTTCCAGCACAAAGCTGAGGCCACTCCCCCCGGGGTGCTCTGGGGAGCACGTGCACGTACTCCAGAGCCTCAGCCTACTGAGCGTCCCCGGGGCCCAGTACCACCGTGTTAAGTAGCCTGCCACTGTGCACCAGGTGCTGTATCCGCGCCGTCACTATCCATGAGCTCTCCCCGCGTCGGCCTCGCTCCGGGCCCCGCCGCCTCCTCGGCTCTGTCTCTCAGAGTGACGTGCTCATCGGGAACGTCTCGGGGGCGGGAGGAAGGCTTGGGAGCCCCCCCCCATCCTCCCAGGGCCGCCCCGGCTATCCCCCTCGGCAGAGCAGGCCGGGAAGGGGGGATGACGTCTCGCTGGAAGATTGCTGCCCTTTGTCCAAATGTGCTGGCCGCGGGCCAGGCTGGAAAGTCTCTGCTCATGGAAAGAGAGAACAGAAGCCAGAGCTGGGGGGGGGGGACGGGGTCTGCGGGGGAGGAGAGGAAGAGGAGGGCGGAAGGGGGGCAGGGGAGCAGGGAGGGCAGGGGGAGGGCGGTGCAGCCCAGTGCCCCCTCCTCCGCCCCCGCAGCTGGATGAAAGAAATGCAGCCTCAGGTGTGTCCAGGCCTGGGGTGGGCAGGGGTGGGGTGGGGAGATGGGGGAGCCAGGCCGGGAGGCTGGGGGGCCTGGGGGGTGTCCTCTGCCCGCCTGGGAGTGACAGACAGCGGGGTCGGGTTAGAGTCAGGAAAGTCGGGGGTGGGGGAGAAGCAGGTCCCAGAGGGGGCCGAGCTGGTGGCCATGGGGCAGCAGGAGGTCAGAGAGGGGGTGAGGGAGGGGCAGGGGCCTCGCCCCTGATCTCAGCAGGGGACCCACCCCCACCAACCTCTGACCTCTGGCCTCTGACCTGCACGCTCCCGAGCCCTGCAGCTGTGGGCCAGGGCCTCGGGCAGGGCCGGCACGGGGGTCTCGCCGGGAGAGCACTCGGGAGCGGTTCCGCCCGTCCTGGCCCTGCACCCGGGGTGCCCCAGATCCGGGACAGAGGCCAGCCTGTGCCGCGGCTCTAGGATGGCTCCAGGAACAGCTCCAGAGGGGACGGAGCGGACCTGCCCATCTCAGGAGAGGGTGGTCTGGCCCCTCCTCGCTGCGGAGGGAGCCGGTGCCTGGGCGGGGATCAGTGGCCACTGCCGCTCGCCTGCCCCGGAGGGCCTGGACGAGGGGCTGGCCTCAGTGGAGGGCCCCGGCCGCGCTCTGCCGGGTGGCCTGCGGGGAGGGGTCCCCGCTCGGACCCCGGAGGGCGTCGGCTCCCGTCTCTGCCTCCCCCACGGGCCCCTTTCATTTCCTTTCACCTGCCGAGACTGATCTCACCCCCACCCCCCCACCCCCCCACCGCCCCTCGTGCAGGGCAGGGCCTCGGACCCGGCTGCCCTCTTTCAAACAGCAGAAAGCACGCCGGAGCAGCACTCCGTGTAGACGGCCTGTGGCTGTGAAGCAAACATAGTTTGGCTTGGGTTGTTTTTGTTTTTGTTTTTGTTTTCTTTTTTTTGCTTTTTGGGTCATACCCGGTGATGCTCTGGGGTTACTCCTGACTCTTCACTACTCAGGAATCACTCCTGGTGGTGCCCCGGGGGGACCAGATGAGATGCCGGGGATCCAACCCAGGTCAGCCACATGCAAGGCAAACGCCCCTATATTTTGGCTTTTGTTGCTTTTAAAAACGAATCAGCATCCTAGGGGCAGCGGGTTCGATTCCCCAGCATCCCATATGGTCTCGAGGCACCAGCAGGAGTGATTCCTGAGTGCAGACCAGGTGTGGCCCCCAAACAAACACACAGAATACACTCCCTAATAACAAATAACAGTAACACCAACTACTTTAAAAAGAATTCAAATTCACCCTGCCTTGGGTGCTGTGAACCTAGTTTTCACCCCTGCACCTCCCCCGTCCCCTCCCCCGGTGCCTAGCACCCCATAAGGTCTCTGAGCCCTTCCTGAACAGAGTGAGGCGTGAGCCCTGAGCACCGCCACGTGGTGTCCCTGACCCCCCGCCAGAGAAACACTAGCCCCTTCCCCACGGCCCTTGGCTTCCTGAAGTGGCGCCCCTGGGCGGAGCAAAAGGAAAACCAGCCTGGCTGGGTCAGGATCCCCTCCCCCGCTTGGCACCTGCCTCAGGCTCAGGGCCTCGAGTGTGGCCCCTGACACCACCCCGTGTGTCAAGAGCGATCACAGTGTCAACTAAAGTGTCCCCTCCGCAGAAGCGGTACTGCGCGTGAGCATGGACCCTCCGCGCAGCCCAGGGGAGTGGGAAGGAAGGGAAGGGGGGTTAGCTAGAGGGGGTGGCAGGGATCTTGGTTCTCTCCCCCTCTCCTCCGCCACCACCCCGGCTGGGGACAGACGCCTGAGTTTGTCACCTCCTTTCCGCCCCCAGCCTGTCGCTGCTCCCCTGGTGCATGTTTGGGGGTCTCCGTGCCCCTCATTGTGTTTCCCTTTTCTCCTTGTGAATTTCCGCACAAAACCCAGCCGGGGGCGGGGGTGGGGTGGGGGCGGAGGGGGGGCCCTAAGACACCCCATCACTCACAGGCTGGACTCCCAGTGACCGACGGGGTCAGGAGGAGGATGCGGAAGGCTAGGTCAGCCCCGCAGGCGTCATTCCCACCGGGGTCCTGGGAGAAGGGGCACGGCGCTTCCCGACGGGAAGTGATTCCCAGAAATAGATGAAGGGTGGGAAAGGGGCTCGTCTGTTCCTCTGGCCACAGCCTCGGCAGCCGCTGGCCCCTGGTCTCCCTCCGCCGTGTCACTGCCGGCGGGGGAGAGAGGCGAGGGCTGTTTCCTGCTCCCTTTGGCGTGGGTCCAAAGGACACGACGTGTCTTGCATTTGCTCCCCCTCCCGGCCCCCCCTCCACGACACCCCAGAGAGGGGATCCACGGCCGAGTGTGTTTGGTGAGGTCTCGTGCGGGAGGAAGGAAGCCGTACAACTGCTGGCACCACGGTCTTAGCTCCTCCAGCAGGATCCTGGCAACAGGCCCAGAGGGTCTGTTGGAAGGTGACGCCTTGTGAAGTTGGCCTTTTTTTTTTTTTTCTTTGGCGTAGCAGAAGCGTGCTGGGCCCATAACCCAGAGGTCGATGGGTCAAAACCACCCTCTGCTAGCTTTATTGGACTGGAGCGCTAGCACAGCGGGTAGGGCGTCTGCCTTGCACGCAGCCAACCCAAGTTTCATTCCTCTGTCCCTCTCGGAGAGCCCGGCAAGCTACTGAGAGTATCCCGCCCGCATGGCAGAGCCTGGCAAGCAGCCCATGGCGTATTCCATATGCCAAAAACAGTAACAACAAGTCTCACAATGGAGATGTTACCGGTGCCCGCTCCAGCAAATCGATGAGCAACGGGACGACAGTGCTACAGTGCTAATTTTTAAAAATATTTTATTGAATAACTGTGAGATAGAGTTATAAAGCTCTCATGTTTGAAATTCAGCCCTGTAATGATCGAACACCCATCCCTCCAACAGTGCACACTTTCCATCACCAGTTTCCCTAGTATGCGCCCCCCCTCCCCCCCGCCAGTTCTCATCCTGTCTCTGTGGTAGGCAATTTCACCAATACTCTCTCTCTACTTTTGGGCATTATGTTTTGCTTGAGTTTTCCCACCACCATTCAAGCCTGCCTGCCAGGGGCAGACGCTAGGTCTCATTTTGAATATCATGAGAGCTTGTGCGGCTGCTTTTGCGGCCGCATGCTTCCGGAAT